>NC_141610.1:26495251-26637751 GCF_047967505.1 Dipteris shenzhenensis
GTAGCATTCCTTGTTACTTAGAACAGAAGATGCTTAAGAAGTGGGATGAAGAACATATGCTTGAGCTTGTAGGCTGAAGGAGATATGCGGCTCCACTTCATAGGTAGTTTGATTATGGTGCTATGGCATCGAGAAAGCTCTAGGTTTTGGAGGGAGAAAGCGAGGAACCAAGCTTGAGGAGTTCAATTCTCAACAAAATACTATTTTATTCTCTCTCTCTCTCTCTCTCTCTCTCTCTCTCTCTCTCTCTCTCTCTCTCTCTCTCCCTCCCTCCCTCCCTCCCTCCCTCTCTCCCTCTCTCTCTCCCTCTCTCTCCCCCCCCCCCTCTCTCTCTCTCTCTCTCTCTCTCTCTCTCTCTCTCTCTCCCCGCCCCTCTCTCTCTCTCTCTCTCTCTCTCTCTCTCTCTCTCTCTCTCTCTCTCTCTCTCTCCCCCCCTCCCTCCCTCCCTCCCTCCCCCCCTGCCCCCCCCCCCCCCCCCCCCCTCTCTCTCTCTCTCTCTCTCTCTCTCTCTCTCTCCCCCCCCAAGCCCGAGGAGTTCAATTCTTGACAAAATATTGCTTTGTTGTTGCTTTAACAGTCTCTCTCTCACATACACACACACTCTCTCTCTCTCTCTCTCTCTCTCTCTCTCTCTCTCTCTCTCTCTCTCTCTCTCTCTCCCTCCCTCCCTCCCCCTCCCCCCCCTCTCTCTCTCTCTCTAAAAATATTGGTTTTTCCATCTTGGCCTTTCTTTCCTATGATGTAAGAATTACAAATTCATGCTATCACAACTTGTGTGAGATGCTTTTTATCTTCTTACACATATGTCTTTTCTTGTGTAGGCTTGTAGGGATATTGCAAACACAATGATGTAATAGTTCCTCTCTCTCAATCTCTCAATCACTGGTTCTTCCATCCTGGTCTTTCTTTCCTATGATGTAAGAATTACAAATTCATGCTATTGCAACTTGTGTGAGCTGCTTTTTACCTTCTTACACAATATCTCTTTTCTTGTGTAGGCTTGCACAGATATTGCAAACACAATGACGTAATAGTTCCAAGCTAATTTTGTCAAGCAAGCGTCTCTCTCTCTCTCACACACACACACACACACACACACACTTTTTTTTTTGTGAGATACACACACACACACACACACACACACACACACACACACACACATACACACACACACACACTCCCTCCCTCCCTCCCTCCCTCCCCACCTCCCTCCGTCCCTCTCTTTCTTTGTCTCTGTCTCGCTCTCTCTATATGTATATGTCCTCTTCCCTTTGCATTTTTTTCACGGATGTCTTTGTACATCTTCTCAGTGACCTATGGTTTGATTTACCATTTGTTCGCTAGCTACGTACATTGGTGCCGAGGTGCATACATAGCAATTTAGGGTTGTTCATAGCAAATAGCTTCACATCACTAGATCTTGCAACTTCTAGAAGCTGTTACAAGAATTACTGGATGGAATTCTTGGTGCTGATTGGCTAATACTATTGCATGTTGCATCAAGATCTAGGTCGCTACCCACAGGAAGTAGTGGAATTGGAGCTATGTGGAAGGTTTAAGTGGCCATTGAAGAGATGAAATATTGAAGTTGATCACTACAAAATGATCTACAAAGACTAAAATCTGTAACCTCCAATAAAATTATCAATCACTCAAGGGTCTACAAAAGGAATCAAGGGCAAATTCGTGAACATCACCTTGTTGATTTTTTATGTGTGAATTCCAATTGCTTCCAATTCTTCAATGTCAGTGTTTGATGAATTCTTAAAGTTTAAAAGGACCCAAGCTCTAAAATTTTGGACACACGGCATGTTCTTGGCCTCCAAGCTACCACGTGTCCTTGCTTGTTTTTCTCTTTGTGCAGGGTTAATAGGTAATGAATGTGCTATGCCCTAGTAAGACTGCCAATTGTGGTAGATAGGCCATGTAGAGACATTGGTCATCTCAAGAACATCAGAATTATATTCACAAATTTTATTGCACCAAAATAATTAAAATATTATGTATGAATAATGGACCCAACTACTTCACATAACATGTGTTCTAGATATGTTTGGTTCAAGACACTTGATCTAGTAAAGGGAGATCTAGATCTTCATCTTGTGGATAATCATCCACTTATAATTAAAGGAATTGTTGAGATAACACTTAGCTTCCAAATGGTAAGGTCAAATCCATTTTTTATGTTCCTTATGTGTTGAGAATTACGATAAACCTACTATCAAACATGGATTACGAGATAGCATTTTCTAGAAGTTGGTAGTTAGACACACTGCGAGAGAATGCATGATCATTGATTGCATATACTAAATCTGGAATGTGGTATGAGATGTATGGACATCTTCACTCTAGATCCATGTAGTTACTTGAAATGCAAGAAGAAGAGGGGGATGTTTGCGAAGGATTCCTTTATGGGAAATAAAAGAGTCCTTTCCCAAGGATCAGGTCACTATAGCAAAGAGGCCATTGCATGACATTGGAGGGTACATGATCAATGTGCCATCACTATTTGGTAGCAAATAATTTGGTGCATTTCTAAATAGAAAAGATGAGTGTCAAAGGAGCATCATGAAAACTGAGAAAGAATTGCACTCATATTGAAATAATAGAGTCTTTGCCAAGGTTGAAGCCACTAGAGGTAAGAGGCCATTGCACGACATTGCAAGGTACATGATCAGTATGCCATCACTTTGTGGTAGCAAATACTTTGTCGCATTTATAAATGACCTTAGAAAAGACGAGTGTGAAAGGAGCATCATGCAAACTAAGAAAAAACTGCACTATTGTCGAGTATGGAAGTAGCAGGAAGCAAGGCTAATGACATCCATGACAAATATTGGGTAGAAGCAATTTACAAGGTGGTTTATTAATTGAACTAGTGCTCTACTTGTTTTACATTATATGACACTAGACGAATCATGGGGTAGCCATAAACTAAATGTTCAACATTTGAGGCTATAATTACTCTCAAGTCAGTCTTTTGGCCTCCCATGCTTCCCTAGGGATTTAATTACAAGGAAAAAAGAAGCATTAACCATAAATTGTTTCAAATTTGCACTATAGCAAAAATTTCCTAGAATAAAAGTTAGCTCAAATTATAAGTATATTGAAAAGTATATTTAATTTCAAATATAGTTGACATATATTTAAATTACTTAGTATTGGCTGTGTTAATAGTAACTTTTGTATTAGCTTAATTTAGATTCATTAGTTTTAAATATATTTCAACTAAAGTTAATTTAAAATATATTTACTAAGAATCAAAATATGTTTACATTATTTAATTAATATACATTTGAAAGTATATTTAATATAAAATATATTAGTTTGTTTAGTATTAGGTTAGTATTATATTGTTTAGTAGATTAGCTTCGTTTACATTATATTCGATCATATCAAACTTAGGGTAAAGTCTCCTGGATGAGTATGCACATGATCCAATCACCACATACACACACGCCCATCTTGACTGCAAAGCTAGAACCTAGGCTATAACCTTAAGTATATTTTTTTAAATTGTAGACTTACTTTTTGTGGACATGGTCTATCAACAAAGCTTGTCCAAGCCTATGGGAGGATAAACCTTTTCACTACATTTGGGTTCCCACCAACACAGGGTAGGGGTCATTCCACTAGCAATGACGTGGAGTGCCCGCGGCAGCAGCTGTTCAAATGTTTTAAAAAACCACAATCCAACCCTTCCTAGAATTTTATATGGATGAAATTTATCAACAAAACTCACCCCAACCCTTGGGAAGAAAGACATCTCTAGTACATTTGGGTTCTCATACCACGGGGTAGAGAACATTGAACTAGGCCATGATCATGGTGGTTGAAATGTTTTAGACAACCATAATCCAACCCTTCTTAGCCTTTTTCATGCCATAATCTATTAATGAAAGTCATCCCAACCCTTGGGAACAAAGACTTTCCCCATACTTCTAGATTCGCACCGAAGCGTTGGACTAGGCAATGCTAGTCCTAGGTCAAATGTTTTAGATCACCACAATTTGACATAAAATGAGTATCTGTGACATGGTCAGTGTAAAGAGATTCAGACGGTCGGTGCTATATACACATTGGCTTCAATAAAAAATTTTGTATATGGAGTTGCCCTACCAATTTTTG
This sequence comes from Dipteris shenzhenensis, assembly GCF_047967505.1. Lineage (NCBI taxonomy): Eukaryota > Viridiplantae > Streptophyta > Polypodiopsida > Gleicheniales > Dipteridaceae > Dipteris > Dipteris shenzhenensis. Next base: position 26,499,380 of record NC_141610.1, read on the forward strand.
GTCTTCCTACTCTTTTACAATTAAGTTTTTATGTCCATATATATATATATCTAATTTATTTATATATATTTATATTTATGTTTATGTTTATATAGTTATAGAGTTATATTTTTTTATAGTTATATATTTATATATTTATATTTATATCTATACATTTGTCGCTTGATTATGTGTTCTTTAAAGAACATATTGTTTCTTTTAACTTAGTATAGAGATTTTTTGGATTAATTACTTTTAATTAATCTATATTAGATTAAGTATGTTCTTGCCTATTCTTACACTTGTACTTTTTCTAGCAATATTTTCTTAAAAGTTTTAATACATTTATTTTAAATAAATTTATACATATAACTCTTTATTCCTTGTATTAATTCAATTACTATACTAGACTAGCCATGGGTTGTTTAAGGTTTAGGGATTAGGAGTTAGGGTTTACACATTAGGGTTTGGATGTTAGGGTTTAGTGTTTAGAGGGCCAAGATCAAGGTTTAAGATTTAGGGATTACGGGTTTGGGGATTAGTAGTTAGGGTTTATGGGTTAAGGTTTAGGGGTTAGGGTTTAGGGTTTAGGGTTTAGAGGGCCAAGATTAGGGTTTAGAGTTTAGGGTTAGGGTTTAGGTTTAGGAGGTCTAAGATTAAGATTTAGGGTTTAGGGATTAGGGATTAGGGTTTAGAGGTTTAGGTTTAGGGATTAGGGGTTAGGGTTTATAGATTAGGATCTAGGGTAAGGGTTTAGGGTTATGGATCTAGGATTTAGGGGTTAGGGGTAAGGGTTTTGGGTTTAAGGGTTAGGGTTTAGGGATAAGGGGTTAGGGTTTAAGATTTAGGATTTAGGGTTTTGAGGGCTAGAATTAGGGTTTAGGGACTAGGGGTTAGGGCTTAGGATTTAGGGTTTAGGGATTAGGGATTAGGGGTTAGGGTTTATAGATTAGGATTTAGGGTTAGGATTTAAAGTCTAAGGGCTGAGGGTTTAGGGTTTAGGGTGTAGGGATTAGGGGTTAGGGGTTAGGGTTTAGGGTTTAAGGGTCAAAGCTATAGCCAAATAGTTGCCATGCATCTGTTTATGTGCACCTCTAGTGTGGGCTAGCAAAGGCTTAGCTTGTTTGTTGTGCCTGAGTGTGTCCAAAAGCCATCTCAGGACTGATTTTTGCTGTTTAATGACAACACTCTCTTGTGCAACTACTTGCTCAATAGCATGATCATCAACTAAAGGCATATTAGGATGAGAAGGAACCATTGGAGGAGGATGTGCACCGGTAGAAGTGTATAGCACAACACTTTGCACTGGCTGCTCTGGATCTGTGGGCAACTGAAAGAGAGGCAAAAATGTACCAAAGACATCTGAGGAATCAATAGTAGGATATTTTTTGCATTCTAGCCAAAGGCACATTTTCAACGATTACAACATCCCTACAATGCAAATAGAGTACAAAATACAATGTTAACTATATTTACATAGAATGTGTACATGCTCTTATAGAGCTTGATCTCTTAATTAGCACCTATGATTTAGGCAGCCAGCTTATGCAATCTTTGAATGCTCAACCTCCCTCCATGTGATATAGGGTGGTGCTTGCAATAAATGCATGCACGATGATTTCATACAATGCTTTGTGCATGGCATCATGTGAAGTTCCATCATCCCCCCCTCAAGCACCACCATTTGTCATGTGATTCGTTTATGTGATGCCTTGAGAAGAGGATGGATGTAACCCAAGAAGAGATCTCAACATTTGAAATCGTGGATGAGGAAGTGGCTTGGTTAATACCTCTGCTGGCATATTAGCTATAGGAAGATATTGAACTTGAAGAAGATTGTCCTTCACAAGATCCCTAATATAGATACATTGGAGAGGTATTGAGGTGCATGACGTGAGCACCTTCCTCGTCAGTCAATCACGAGACTTCAACTGCAAGGCAATTTTGATGTGGATGATGCATGACTTCCTATGCTATGGTGAGTGTTTAGGTAAGTCGCATTAAACTTTTAATTATGAGTAGGCAATCAATGTGGTACCCTAAACCCACCTTGCTTATGCAATTGCATCTATTGTTTAGGTCTCACTACGTCGGGTTACCATGCATGTCTTGTTTGTGGTCCTTCGCTAGTTGCTTCACAACCAAACGCATTGAATAAGGTTATCTGTGAGAATCACCATTGATTTCTCCCACCTGATCATCCTAGATATGTTGACCCTTGGAATGAAGTCCCCCCACAGTCACTCACTTCAGGAGATTGGATGAGAATTTGGGACCTTCCCACGACTGCTCCTCCACGTGGCATGAGTCGGTAAGGGTTTCTAACTATTGTGTGCTATATTGAATGGAAATAAAGATTGCATGCTAACACCATCTTTTATTTAAATACTCCATCTTTTATTGGCTACCATATTGGTCCCACTTCAAGATCAATCACATGCTTGATCCCATGCATATCTTTAAGAATGTGGCATCTACCATTTGGGAACATTTGAATGGGACATGAGATTCCTTGAGCATAAGGGAGGATGTGTGAAGCTTGGCCACAAGAGAGGCCAAATGGGCGTGTCTTTTTACCCCATGCACCATGGAAGTTATCAAAGCTAGAGATGGTGGCGGTGAAGTGGGCTATCACTACAATTCGTACTCCCACTCGATGTAAGAGATGTTTTAAGGGGGCCTTCACAAAGAGCACGAAAAGAGGTGTAGAGCAAATATACGGCTTGAAATCTCATGATTAGCACAAGATGCTCCAAGTAAGTATGACTTGGCATAATCTCTTTTTCCTTCCAAATTTGTGAGTGTAGAAGCATCTAATCAACCATCACTCATGTGTTCAGTTCATACTACCTAATAGCATTTCTCATAGTGCATCAAAGGACATGAAGGATTGTATTTACAAGATGAGCAAGCTTGTGAGGTACTTCAAACTATGCAAAATGTGAAGCATATCAATGCGTGATGCAAGGTTTTCATATTGCTAATATGGTGCACTTTTTTCTTTCTAGGTATGTGAGCTCAAAGGAAATAGATCCCACCACGCTTGAGGATGCTCGAGTTATGTCAGTGGAGGTGGTTTGTTTAGTGGAGGAGACCTTTTCATGTTCTATTCTCACAAGCCAACTACATCTCATAGTGCATTTGGTGGATGAGATTTCTATATGTGGCATTGTACATGCACGATGGTTGTTCTTCCTCGAGCGCTTCATGAAGATCTTGAAGGACTTTGTGAGGCAAAATGCAAGGCTCGAAGGTAGCATGGCCGAAAGTTGGTTGGTATAAGAGTCACTTGTATATATTTCTTTGTTTCTTGTTGATGTGGATAGCTCTCTCCCATAACTATAGAGAGATGATGAAGACCTAAGGATGACCTCTATTGTGCCTCAAGGGAAAGGATGGAGCAAAGTAATGGACATGGAGTTGCTTAATAATCTAAACCTCTATTGCATTCTTAATAGTGATGTGATGAAAAGATGGGTGATAAGATACGAGGATGCGAAGGCAAGAAGACAAGGAGAAAGGGCCCTCTTTCATACACACCACGAATCTTGTGTGCCATACCATTAGGGGAGAAATGAGGTCTCAAAAGAGCTCCAAAAGAGCCTCCAATTAGTGTTTCCTAATTTCAAGGAATTAGAAATGGATTTGAGGTGTACTAATGAGAGTGCTTCTTTGTGTGGGACACTGGTATGTTGTGTGGTATAAAAGGACATATTGAGCAATTATGGTTGGGGAGACATCTCACCCATGGTTTGGACCCATGGTCCTCACTCCGAGCCATTGATCTGATCTCTAATCCAAGGGTCACATTCAAATTTATGGTAGAGCACTCCTAGCCATAAGATCAATGGGTAGATCTAAGGGAGGGGATGAGGGGAAAGTGTGCTTCAATCTAGTTCATGGATCAAGGGGTGGATCCAAGGGAGGAGATAAGAGTAAAATGCACTCCACCAATCTGGGCCATATATCAAGGTGTGGATCCAAGGGAGGGGATGAGTGCAAAATGCGCTCCAAATCTGGGCCATAGATCTAGGTTAGATCCAAGGGAGGAGGTGAGAAAAAATGGAGCTTCAATCCTAGCCATCCAAACAGGTGCTTCTCAATCCGGGCCCTTGATCTCAGATCTTCATCTCCACCATCCAAAATGTGCCTTCATCCTAGCCCTCAAACAGATGCCTCAATCTTGGTTGGATCTAGATCAAGGGTACACATGAAAAGGCACCTTTTCCCTCTTAATGAGGCCTCCACAAAGTCAAACCTTGCCCTCCTCTTGTCAGATCTTGCCACTTGGAGCCCACCAAAGCCATCCTAGGCCTTTGATCCATCCACCACCCATCTCCATCCAAAGGCCAAGGTTGATCAATTTCAAACCATGTCAGTTGAGTAAATGCTAAGGGGCCCTTAGCCCATGGGTTACCATAGTGGTTCAATTGTAATTAACTTAATCCATTTCTTAGTCAATTCCTTATGAGGCCCTTTTGAGACCCCAATTCTCCCCTAATTCCCTGAGCATCTAAGAGCACTTCTAAAGGATATTCATGTGGATTGGCTACTTGACAAAATGGAGAGAGCAAAGAGAGACGAGGGGATGCATATCACAATGGAAGAATGGGAGTATGGTAGAGGATGCATATAGAAGGTTGGTATATAGAATGTTATGCATAAGTTAGAAGCTTTAAACAATTTAGATTACTTGTTCAGTTGATTTTGTCTTGGTGTAGTGTACTATGTTCAATGCTATATGGTGTGAGGTCAAGCATTTTTGGACACAATGGATTTATGATAAGAGAAACACACAAGATTGCGGCAATGACATCATTGCTAGCTTTGAGGGAGCCAAAGGAGCCATGGATGATTATTGTGGCATAATCCAAGATATTATTAAGCTTGACTTTCGGTGCTTCTTTGTGTTGTTTTGGATTCCAAGTGGTTTAAGGACATGGTGGAAAGAGGCCAACAATCAAATGCCATGTAAGTAGTAAAGAATAAGAATACAATGTGGGGTTCTTATGTTTATAGGGAAAAAATAACTATTTTTAGAAAAAAAACTAAACCCAAAACCCTAATCACAACCTTACATGTGTAGTGTGGCATCTAACTTGCTCCTTTCATTCATGCATGGAACTTTTGGGATGTCACTATTGAAGCTAAGCACGTTCAACATGGGAGGTTTGTTCGACACTACTTCTATCTCAATTTCTTCTTGTCATAGTTCTGGTGGCACTTCCTTTGCTATAGTGGATGTATCATGTACTAGTGTTGGAACCTCTTTTGCAACCTTGGATGTGTCTCCCACCCCTTCACCTAAGCATGATAATGATGGACATCCAAGCCCAAAAAATCATTTCCATGATGTAGACGTTCCCATTCAAGATATTGAAATAATGGATGTTAATCCTTCTGGTATGTGGTCCATGTGTAATTACTTTTAATGATTCTCTTCATTTTCATTTTGAAGATGACAATTGTTTTTTACGACGATCAACATATCATCCAGATGGTTCAAGACTGCCTCAATTTTCATGACATGGGAAGAGAAATTCAATCTCATCTATTGAGGATAGATGTATGGGAAGAACAATGAATGTGGACTTCCAAAAGTCTAGCTATATTAGAGGGACAGCTTGCACATTACTAGCCACTGAACATATCAAAGAAAAATTCAATACTACATGTTGTAGCATGGTCCATATAACCTAGGGAAAACAAGATGAACAAATACTATGTTTGAGTACTCATTTAGTTCAAGGATAGTTTTTTGCAAAGCATATAGACTCACACATTGTATTGGCAATGAAAGGCTGAGAGAATTACATTCCTACTTCCATAAACATCCCCGTATTTATACAACAAGACAAATGAGAGTGCCTGGACCACTTGGCAACATGTTGTGTCCTTGGTTCTCCCTTGGTTGTAGGGATTTGTAGAAAAACATGCCAAGGCTCTTTCCAATAGTGATGAATTGCGCTTACCGGCGGATAATTTCTCCAAGTGCGAGATCCATTCCATGTACAAGGATGCCATGGTTCATGCAGGTGACAAGTATGTGAGCTACCTGCATGTTTGCAGGATTTGGAAGAATCAATTCAACAACATGAAGATACCAAAGCTTTGTTCATTTGGCATGTGTGCTACATGAACGAACTTGAAGGCTTTATGTAATCAAAGTCAAGGATAGGAAAGAGGTGCATATAATGATGTCGTGAACTTTTGTTCTTCTTCTCAAAAATAGTTTTCTTGCAAACTTATGTTATTACATATTTGTAGAAGAAGCAATTCCAGAGTTGCAAAAGCATCCAGATATGCAAGCTTTAGAAAGAAAGAAGTTAGCGAAGCATTGCAAGAAGAGCTATCAAGAGCCTGATAAATACCTTACCATCATGATTGATAGGATGGATAAAAAGAAGACCGATTTTCCTCACTTCAAATGAGTGCCCAAGGATTTGAAAGAGGAGAACTTCATCACATATCACTATTATCCTTTGTAGGATCAATGGCATGCATGTAAATCCGCAATGTAATTTGTAGCTTTTCATGATTTTGAAATGTGCTTTGCCATAGCCCTTTTATTTGCATTGGATGCAGAGGCCCATATTGTTATGGCTTGAGAAATTAATGTATTTTATGCAAAAAATTTATTCCACATGAAGGTTTTTTTTGTTGTTTTCCCAAAAAAGTTTGTTTGCAAAAATTAATAAAAACATGGACTCCGATCATGCTTATGTACTCCACATAACAGACTACAACAATCAACTTGTAGTAGCAGGAGAGACTATGAACCTTGCAGAAATGTTTCAAGTCATTCTGAATGGACTAGGAGAGGGATACGAGAATCTAGACCAGAGTATTCCATCCAATGGTAAATTTTGACACTGGAAGAACTTCAGTCAATTCTACTTGGCGAAGAACTCAGGACTCAGGCAATTCAAGCATGTAAAGGTCATTCTACTGATCAGGCATTCACAGCTTTTTTGCATTTTTTATTTTATGCCTTATTTTCTAAATTTTACGTTTAAATTTTCACATTTTTCATAAAGTTGAAATTTGAATTTTGTGATTCAAACTAATAAGAATTTACTTTGTCAAAATTTAAACTTCTTATTAATGTGAATTTTAAATTCTTATTAGTTTTAAGTGAAATTAATTTGAATTAAAAAAGGGTTTAGGGTTGGGGGTTAGGTTTTAGGGTTTAGGGCTTGGGGGTTTGGGTTCAAGATTTGGGGATTAGGGGTTTTGGGTTTTGGGTTTGGGCGTTAGGGTTTAGGGTTTGAGGGTTAGGGTTTAGGGTTTGGGGGTTTGGGTTTAGGGCCTAGGGTTTTGGGGTTAGGGTTTTGGGTTTTGGGTTTTTGGTTTAGGGTTTAGAAGGCCAAGATTAGGGATTAGGGTTTGGGGTTTTGAATTAGGGTTTAGAATTTAGGGTTTGGGGGTTAGATTTTAGGGTTTGGGGGTTTAGGGTTTGGTGTTAGGGTTTAAAATTTGGGGGTTAGGGTTTAGGGTTTAGAGTTTGGGGGTTAGGGTTTAGGGTTTAGGGTTTAGGGGTTAGGGTTTAGGGTTTAGGGGTTAGGGGGTAGGGTTTAGGGGTTAAGGTTTAGGGTTTAGGGTTTAGGGGTTAGGGTTTAGGGTTTAGGATTTGGGGGTTAGGGTTTAGGGTTTGGTAGTTTTGGTTTAGGGTTTAGGGTTTGGGGGTTAAGTTTTAGGATTTGGGGAATTGGGGTTCTGGTTTAGGGTTTGGGGTTTAGGGTTTAGGGTTTGAAGGTTAGGGTTTAGAGTTTAGGGTTTAGGGTTTAGGATTTGGGAGTTAGGGTGTAGGGTTTTGGGGTTTTTGTTTAGAGTTTAGGGTTTAGGGTTTGGGGGTTACGATTTAGGGTTTAGTGGTTTGGGTTTAGGATTTGGGGTTTTGGGTTCTGGGTTTTAAGTTTTGGGTTTTGGGTTTAGAAGGTTAAGATTAGGCTTTAGGGTTTAGGGATAAGGATTTAGTTTAGGGTTTTGGGGTTTGTATGGTTTAGGGTTTGGGGGTTTAGGTTTAGAAGGCTAAGATTAGGGTTTAGGGGCTAGGGTTTAGGGTTTGGGGTTAGGGTTTAGGGGTTAGGGTTTAGAGTTTAGGGTTTGCAATCAATTTTAATTTTTTATTTTTATTATATTTATAAAGTCAAATTTAAATTTATTGAGATTTTAACTTCTTATTGATGTTAATGTTAAATTCTTATGGTTGTAAGTAAATTAGTTTTTATAAATAAAAATATTGTCTTATTTTTTAAATTTTTTGTCTTAATTGTAATTGTCTTTTTTAAATTCGCAACCTAATCATATTAGAAAGAACAACGGAAAAGAATTTATTTATTGCTTTTATTTGCTTCAATGGTTGGTGTAGTCTAGCTTAGCATAGATTAGTTTATCCTTAGAGGAGAGAACTCCAAAAAAACCAATCAAAGCCATGCTCAAAATTTCTCGATGACTAGTTCCTAATCGAAGTCAATCCATTCGCTCACATGCAGTTTCACACTCACAACAACCCTACCATTTAAGCAACAATCAAGGTTTTAAAACTTTTAAGATGATTGGAAGTTGTATCAGTGGTGGGATAGGATAGATTACACTTGTATCAGTTCTAGGAGTGGACAAAGCAGATTATATTTGTACCAATTGTGGGAGTGGACAGAGCATATTCACTTCAATGGTTGGTGTAGTCTAGCTTAGCATAGATTAGTTTATCATTAGAGGAGAGAACTCCAAAAAAACCAATCAAAGCCATGCTCAAAATTTCTCAACGACTAGTTCCTAATCGAAGTCAGTCCATTTGCTCACATGCGGTTTCACACCCACAACAACCCTACCACTTAAGCAATGATCAAGGTTTTAAAACTTTCAAGATCATTGGAAGTTATATTAATGGTGGGATAGGATAGATTACACTTATATCAGTTCTGGGAGTGGACAGAGCAGATTATATTTATACCAGTTATGGGAGTGGACAGAGCATATTGCACTTGTATCAAACAACTTCAGATTTGTATTCGATTTAATATAGGATGGATCTTGAGGCTACAACATTTTTCAATGGTATGACATTGAAGTATAATGAAAGAGTTTATGCCCTGAAGGACTTCACAAACTGGACCGTTGTTAACACCACCAAGAGAGCATGCTTCTTAGTAATGAGCAAAGGCAATCTCATGTTAGTGATGACAAAGAGTGAGTTGGAGAAATATGAGTAGGCATCAGATGCATCTTTCTCAAAGAGCAATTTGATTCAAGGGGGCACCTTACTAGGAATAAAAATTGAAAAAGACAATAATACAATGATGATTTACACAAAGTCAAGAATGAGCAATAGATTGTTTCTTCTTTCAAAGAAAGATACAATGTGCTTTGTGATGCCGCTTGTAAAAGCACTTAGATTTCCTAAATTGGTGCCTACATTGGAGATCCTCTAACATGTGTGGAGGACTTTCCCATTGAGGAAGCAAGAAAAATGCATTCAAAGATAATCCTTGAATACTTTCAAGGTGCCATAGAACAAGTTTCAACTTCATTCAAGGGATCTAAAGTACAAGGATCCACACATGAGACACCTAAGGTGCAAAAATCCACACATGAGAAAGGAAGGGATGAGACATGCCATGTAGACCTGGTTCAGGCCCCAGGGTCATACAAATGAGAGAGGAACTGGAGTGGATGAGGCAAAACATGTAGCATTTGATGAGGGTCTTGTACACGTGGATGCTTACAAGGGATCTACATTTGAGACAAGAATTGAATTGGCTGAGACACGGCATGCATCAGATGAGGGCGGGATATGCACATGCATCTCTCATTCATGGTATTACTCACTTAGATGGTGTAACACATGAAGTTGATGGGATAACAAAACAAAGTGCAACCCTTGAGTATACTTGAAGTGCAGATAATAGAGGAAGAAGTAGGGTAATCTAGATAGAGCCCCTAAAAAATAAACCCCGACGTCAAATGCAAAAGGCAAGTACTTCACGAGCTATAGTTCCAAGTCCTATGATAGCTACAAACAAAAATGTTGCTAATGAAGAACCTATACCTTCACTTGAATGAGACAGTGACAGATGAGGATCCAGGATACATATGGGGCCAGAAGACTTATGTTGTACATGCTTCATTGGTAGTGAAAGCAAGCAACAGTAGGACTTTAGATATAGACTATGCTAAAAAGATTTTTTAGGCTTTGATTAATGGAAAAAAACCAATTGTTTCAAATTTGGTAATCCATCCAAGGGCATATTGGTTAATCAAAGGAGATTCTAGCCAATCCATCCCTTGGTTGCAGCCTTAAGATTTTGAGATGGAATTCACTAAGTTCCTCAAAAAACAAGTTCCCTCACTTCAGGAAGTGCAACATTCAGTGGATGATCCAGAACGACATATAAAGGATGCCAAGAGAAATTTCTTAGCTCACTACACATTTGAGGCAATAGACGATCAGCACTATGCTTGTAATGAGCATTCTAGAGTAGCATACAACAAAGGAGAAATTACTTATGACACCTTCATGAATGTGCCTCAATTCCATTACTATTCTGCAAGCATTTGTATCTTCAAGAACAATAAACAATATTAAAAATTATTGCATCTCTCCTTGCTCCTTGGTCAGCAATCCATTCTTTTAGACTATTGATTCTGGACTCCCTGTCTTCAACTATGCCAAGACATCCATGGGTGGGGAGATGATAAATTAAGAGAGATGGAAGAAGAAAGTGCTTGTAGAAGGACTAGGATGGACGAAAGAAGGGAGTGTTTATGGAAGACTAGGATGGAGGATGGAAGAAAGAAGAGAGTGTTTGTAGAAGGACTAGGATGGAAGAATACAAGTTCAGTAACTCAATGTCAAGGGTGAAGAGTGAAATAAATCTTGCAACAATGAGAGAAAGGTATGTTCACTATGATAAGGATGGGTGAGCACCATAGTGTGTCTGCATAGATGAGTATGGGTGAATGGTCCAATTGACACTTAAATTGATTGTGTGAAATGAAAGGTTTGGAATAAAGTCAAAGCATTGGGAATGCTCCACTTTAAGTGAGTGGAGCATTGGGAATCGATACTTGGAAGTGAAAGATTACGAACAATTATTATGTTCTTCTCATCAGACATTTAATATTGCAATAGTTTGCTTAATATTGAAACTTTTGAAGGTGTTTGTTAACACCATTATAAATATTATGATAGTTGGCAAAGTGGCACTTTTGAAGGTGTTTGTTAACACCATACAATCATATATTATGACAACTATTGACTGTAAAATCTTATGTTTTGGTGTAACTTATCTGTGCCACGTTAAATTTTATAATTTTGATTTCATCTCCTTTAAAATGTCTAAAAATTTTCTTGTTTTTCTGTTTTCATGTGTGTTTAGAAGAGTAGGCTTTTTCTTAAATTTTAGCCAAAAACTAGTCCAAAAGCATCTGTAAAAATGAATTTGTACATTAACAAGTCCAAAATTAATGAAAAAGTGTTTAAGATGAGGTCCCTGAACCGATTGAAGAGGGAGGTAATGGTTTTTTTTGTACCTACATAAAAGCCTCTCTAGTTTGTTCTCATTACTTTGGATTTGAGACCTAATTTTTCTTCTCTTCTCTTAAGCTCCACATGCTAAGGGATTGGTTTTTGGCTTCTATGCCCACAAGGTGATGAGGCTAGATGGGACCATTTTTTAGGTGATGTCATTGGACTCTCTTGAAGAAGGAGGTGGTTTTATCTTTTTTTCTTGTATGCATTTTGTACCATGTGTGATATGTCATGTGAAAGGTAAATTAACATGTTGATTTTGTATATGCAAATTTTTATCGGATTTACAAACTTCCAAACAATTTTTTGTGAGATGGAGGGTTCTACTAAGCTATAAAAGCATAAGCGTGCATTAACAGTGAAACAACGCAAGCAAGTTAACCAAATACTTAGGGAGAAAATTCTAGAGCAAATAAATAGTTTGCATGAGAGACATATGGAGACCATAATAGATAGCACTCATAGATTTAGTAATTTCAAGACAAAGGTCACACATCACATAAAGAGGATTCTAGAACAAGATGTCTAAACCCATGAGCTTGCCAACATTGTGAATTGGGATATTGATGCATTGCTTTGGGTTGAATCCAAATTGGTGGTGCTCACACATGATTTAAGCAATTGTGTGCTAAAAGACTGGGATATGCCAATGATGTTAGTGCATCATAGATGGAACTATGTTAGTGGATCACAGCTGGAATGATATGCATCACAAGACCGAGATATGCCAATGATGTTAGTGTATCATAGTTTTCAAATATTATGTTTTGGCATCAGATATAGTAAGGTCTTGCATGAATTTAGCCAAAGAGGTTTAGTACTATATTCTTGTATATTATCAAGGGCTTTCATGGAAGCAAAAAATTGTCAAGGCCTTTTATGAATGTGGAAAAGTATCATGGTGTTTTTCTTTTCTTGTAACAACAAAAACACAAAAGCAATTAATAAGTTTGGGATAAATGTAATTCATAAAGTTCCCAATATTTGACATAGGAAAACTCTATTTGGCATGAAATAATTGTTATGTATTCTCATAAAATGTTTTGTCAATTTGACTTATCCAGGTTTTTGTGACATTTTGAAGTATGTATGTCATTTATATCTTTTGGCTTGCACGAGCTCTTTTCATACATCAAGTTACTTTACATACCCCTTTAGTCTTGGAACTTCTCATATTGTTTCCAAAATGACTTCAAAAGTAGCCATGTATCTCTCACATAAGGACATTAAAAATTCTACTAGGAAAAAATATATAATTACATTATGGGATTTATAAATTTTGAGAAAATTTAGAGAGGGGCATAAGGAAATGCCAAAAATAGGTTGCATAGGGATTTAGAAAAGAACCCTTGAACGCACGTGATATAGACATATAACACAAAGTGACCCCCTCGAGCATCAAGCACAAATTTTGCATATAACATCTTTGTAAAGTAGAGTGGCACGACTCCACTATGAGGCTTCTCTAATTTGATCATGCAATGAATATATTATGTATTCTCTCTCATAGCTTGGTGATGATAATTTTTAATGGGCACCGTTCATGTGAGGCATCACTACAATCCCACATAGCTACTACATCATCGTTTGAGACCATTGTGTTGATGCGGTCATACTTTCAACCATTCGGATCATGAAAGACGCTTGTGTTAGCAATTGCGCAAGCCTCATCTTTCCTTATTGGTAGGAGGGTAGCATCAGCCACATCCGTTATATGTTTCATTGCTATCTTCATCCTCACATTTTGGTCCTAAGACTCGTATGCAGCTTGTGTTGACCATTGCAATGAGGATGCCATGGCGTGCAAGAGAGCAAATAAAGATATAATAACCATGCCAATACCAAATGAGCGGCATGCAGTTGAAACATTTAAATGTAGCATACTTATTAAAATTACAAGATGTGAGAATTTATCCATCTATTTTAATTGTGGCCAAAACGTGTAGGAGACACATCAACATATTGTGCACACTTTCAGCATTGAAAAATGGAGTGACGACCGTGTGTGAGTATCCCAATACCCGACAAACATCTCTATGAACCACTGTCATCTCGCTAGCTCATTCTTTAGTGCTAGATGAGATCGGCATTGCCTCAATTACTCCTCTAACCAGCATATTGCGATGTTGGCCTAAGATGTGGGACACCCACAACTTGTATGTGGGTGAGCTCCATGGTTGTGGTTTCATCTGTCGTTAGTGTTGTGGGCATGTTGTGTTTTTTTTAATATCTTGTTATGAGTGAGTTCTATTACCAATACTTTCTATTTTGTTTTGGGATTGTTGTTTATGTGTTTGATTGTAGTCAACCTGACTAGTTTGAGCATAGTTATGTTTGTGTCTCTTGTTGTTGTGTTCTTTGGTGGCTGCCTATGGCAACATTTCTTCTATTTGATGGGCATGTTGTGTTTTTTTTAATATCTTGTTATGAGTGAGTTCTATTACCAATACTTTTTATTTTGTTTTGGGATTGTTGTTTATGTGTTTGATTGTAGTCAACCTGACTAGTTTGAGCATAGTTATGTTTGTGTCTCTTGTTGTTGTGTTCTTTGGTGGCTGCCTATGGCAACATTTCTTCTATTTGATATGTACCAGATACGTAGTTCACTCAATTTTCTACAACCAATTGAATATTAGTCAACTATGTCTCAAGCCACCTTGCAAGATTTAGGAGGCCCGACCATTCTAAATCATCTTTCAAGTTTAACTATACATGAAATTATAGGATGATGCAATTCAAAATAATCTTAAGATACAAGTACCAAAAGCTAATTAATTTTTTTTAAAGGGATTTAGTTGAAAATTAATTCTATTCACTTTGATTTGTTACATTAGTTATACTTTCTAATAACCAATATAGGAAAAAGAATTTGTGGAATCCTATGAATCTTAAATTGACAGCTATTTCATTCTAGCTTTCTCTACTTATAGGCATTGATTTAGACTAAGGTATGTACATAAAGCCCTCTTTCTTTCCCTCTCAAAAATCAAATTTATTTTCACCAGCCACGCCTTTTACTTATCAAAATGTATGAAAAATTATTCTCTCTTTATTCTCAATAGAAATTTCTTAAACCATATTTATTTGAAACATTTCATTCATAACGCAAAAGAAAACAGAAACAATACTAATACATGTCTAGAGTGTGACAAAATGCTTCACTTTGTACAATAGGAGACTTATCTTTATATGCATATGTGACTTCAAGTGTTTTGGAAGTCTTATCTTCAGAGGCATTAAAAGTCTTGGAAGTCTTATCTTCAGAGGCATTAAAAGTCTTACTTTTATAAGCCTTGGAATGATTATCTTGAGGAGACTTTGAATTCCGAATCATCTTTGAAGCTCCTTTAAAGGCTTCTTGTGATGGGGCATGTTCATCCTGCCAAACATGAAGAATTATAGACATAAATATTGTGGATATTAGAGAAAAAAAGAATTGACTTCAAGTGTTTTGGAAGTCTTATCTTTAGAGGCATTAAAAGTCTTACTGATTATCTTGAAAAGACTTTGAATTCTGAATCATCTTTGAAGTCTTATTGTGATGGGGCATGTTCATCCTGCCAAACATGAAGAATTATAGACATAAATATTGTGGATATTAGAGAAAAACAAGAATTGGAAAAAAAAGTAATAATTAATAAGGGGAGATGGTAATGCACATTCTACTTATCTATAAGCAATTCTCCAAGCATTAAATTTTATTTGTTGTCCATGATTGTTTTGTATTCTTTACCCATTGTTGCTTACCACTTTGATCTTGGTGAGTTTCTTTATAACTTATGAGCTCATTCTATCCATGGTTTTCTTGAATGCATAATTTTTAATGTAGTCAGATGTGCCCAATAAGCAATTCTAGGGTCAAGTCGCATAGTGAATGAAAGGTACATGAAAGAGATACATCTTAACTTAAACCCCCCTCGCCTCTTCCCCCAAGTCCTCTCTGACTAAACTTGTCTCATAAGCGTCAATAGGATACTCCCAAATGCAATGACTTAAAACATAATTGATAAGTTCATAGCTTTTCCACCTTTTAGTTATTAATAACCATGACAAAAAGCAATCCAATTTCTTCAAGATTAAATGAAATATAACATTACTTAGACAGAGTCTATTGCTTCAACCAAATCGTTTTTGCAAGTACAAAACCAGAGGAGTTTTTAGTAGTCATTATGTCTTATACTTGGAAACATTGGATTCCTTGCTTCATGCTTCATTAAACGTACCTACTCATGGTGAGCTTAGTAATCTTGCTATATAGATGCATACATGATAATAGAGAATGCAAATAGATATAAATATTTCTAAATATATGCATCATATATGTATGTGTACGCATATACATACATACAGATATAACATTCATGATGCATATAGATATAAATTTGAATAATTATTTATTTATACTTATATCTATATGTATATATCTTAGAGTGAAAATGCTAGTCGCTAGCCTTGCTTCGAGTGTGGATGGGCATCTGAGGTAGACCTCATACAAACTACATAAAGCTTGAGAGAAAAATCAGAATGAAGCACTTTAGAAATGAGGCTTACCTGCAGTTGGAAACATTGTGCGAGAGTGGCCTAGGTGGCGGTGGCCGCTCAAACAGTGGACTGCAGACATGAACAAGTATCATAAGAGATCTCACAAAATTTTATATGCCCAGAATTGGAAACATGCTCTAGTTCTGCAGTTAATCTTAATCTTATGCTGCTTCTTCCTAACAGAGTCGAGGGGACCTTACGATACCTGAGAATGAATTTGAACGTTTTGCATTGCCCTAGAGGATAGCTTTTCCCCCAGTCTGGTCCAGCTCCTCTCCTATTTACATAACCTGGGTACTGCTGCTTATGAAATGGGGAGCATTCTTTAAGCAATAGGCCATTCCTATTAGCTTGTTCTTCCAAGTTCCATTTCGAGTAACGATAGTTAACTTTGTGCAAGATATGGATCTCGCCATTTCCTTTCAGTAATCTTGCTGCGTTATGGAAGAATTGTTTGACTAAATCCTTGTGGCACCTGTAGTGATCACATTAGAGTTCACGAATTAATATCAAACATACGAAGAGGTATCTAATGGATGTAGATACCATGAGAAGTAAAAGGGAACACGGAGAGAGAGAGAGAGAGAGATCGAAGAGAGAGAGAGAGAGAGAGAGAGAGAGAGAGAGAGAGAGAGAGAGAGGGGGGGGGCGGGGGCGGGGGTGGTTACTGAATAACGTTCTCGTCTTTCTCAGGGCCGTGGCTGAAGCCAGCGTGCGGGTTGTTAAAGACGATGCAATCGAAGCGTTCTACGCGAAGTTTTTTATGTGTAGCCATGCAAGTGGCGTCCACACCATGCAACAACAAAGCTTCTCGGCTCCTCAGACTAGACAAGTTCTTAGCGGCTGTTTCATATTGACGCAAAAGTGTCTCTGAGATTAACATGCAAAACAGAAATCAGTGCTTCGTGATGCACAAGAAACAAATGAAGAAGATCGACCATAAGAGGAGGGATAAATACCCTCTGTATCAAGAGAGGTCGGGACCATATTGCCGGCTGATCCAAAGGCAATGGCCAGAGCATTCGAGAACGAGAAATCTCCTTCTCCAACAAGCAGAATTCTCTGACAGCTTGAGTAATGACCGATCTGGATGTAGACGTGTTCCTTGGAGACACGACTTGAGTGTATGAACGCTTCAGGGGGAGCTTGGACTTTTGATATTATAGTGACTGCTGACGGCCGATCCGAGCTGACTGCAGAGCCTGAATGATGCTTTCCAATCCTCCTGCTCTCAGAGAATTGTTCCAGCTCGACCGGAAAATCTGGATGGATGAACGCTTTGTGGAGAGCAGGGGGACCTTGGACTTTTTCTGTTACAGCGTCCCGTGACGGATTCGAGCTGACCGCAGAGCTTGAGCGATATTGTCCAATGATCCTGCTCTCGGAGAATTGTTCCTTGAAAGGAGAAGCTGGATGGCTAGATATTTGTGAGACAGGGATGAAAACTTTCCCATTTACAAAATTCGCAGGTTGACTCGAGGTTGCTGTAGAGCTTGAGAAATGTCCGATCCTCCTCTCGGATGAGTGTTGCAGAATGTCTAGACTGCCTTCGCTAGCAGCCGCAGTAGCTCGACATCCATGTGAAGCTTTGGTTGACGCTTGATTGCGGATAATATTGCTAGCTGAAGCTTCGAGAGCTTCAATTGCGTCACTCAAGAACTGTATGCGCAGTCCCATCGTTTCAAAAAAACCTCTGACTGCATTCAGAAGCCAAGGCCAGGCATGGCCTCTCTCTCTATCTCTCTCCCTCTCTGTCGCTGTGCGTCTGCGCACGCCATTGTTCTCTGCAGCGATCTCGCTTCCCCTTCCTATCTGTTCCATCGCCTGCTCGGACATAAGAGAAAAGAGACAACTCGTTAATTATTCGTTGCTCGACGCTACGTAAGATGTCTACAGTCAAAACACACATACACACGCGCACTCACACTCACTCACTCTGTGTCCAGGGTTTAGATTTCAAAAGCAGAAGCAGGTAACTTATTCTTCTCTAACGGCGTGCAAACTCCAAACTAGGATAAGCTTAAGACGGTGCGCTGAATCTTTTCTCACGCGCCACACTCTCTCCACACAGTGAGCTGTTGCAGGGCTCAAGAGAGAGCGAGTGATAATAACTTGTAGTAGTGAGCGTGAGTAACACGAATGGAAGACGCTTCCACTTTATCTTGGGCTTTTTCTAAAATCTCTTCTTTTTTAGAAGTATCCTCGTACTTTTCATATTTGAACTAGATGCACTCTTGGACTTGATGTGAGTGTATCCATGTCTCGCCTCAAGTGATGCTCAAGAGCCACATGGAAAATTACTATTGTCAAAGTGGTGCAGCTCGTGTCTAATCTCTTCAGTTATCACGGCCGACTAGTCTACAAGAAGACTACACTTGTTTTGCATAGAGCACCATTGGAACACACCATTTAAAGTAGCCCTTACGAGGAGGACTATGCTAATTAGCTGACCCATCTCTCAACATGTTAGTGACATTTTGGCACCTACTTAGAAGAAATTAGCAATGTTAGGGCCTAGCAAGATACCTAGGTTTATGGTTATAGGTACCCATTCATGCATTTAATCTAGGAACACCTGTCTTGAATCGTCACCATTATCAACAGTGATGGGTACTAATTTTCATACTAGTATAGTGAGTTTGAAACATGGAAAATAGTTCCTTGTGTGTGTGTGAGAGAGAGAGAGAGAGAGTTTAAGCATTTTTGGGTATATGCATAATTAGGTGGACTTGATAGCTATGTCCCTGACATCACTAGCAAAGTGGTAGCCACCGCGTTGCTACTTCGTACAGGGAAAGCCATGCAATTGGAAAAGGGAATCTACTATGTATAGCATTGAACACATGGAAAGCTACTAGCAAGTGTTGAATTCTCCCACCCCATGGTTTGAATTTCGCTCAATTGGGGATTCTCTCTCTGCATCTGTAGTAGCTGCAGCTTAGATCTCTCTCACACACACACGAGCTCTCTCTTAGACGTGATCTATCTCTTTTATCTATCTACTCTCTCTACACATCCACCTCACACTGCTCCCTCTCGACACAATGTTCCCTGTCCAAGACCTCTCCACTATGAATCGATGTGCATGGCAGCATCATTAGTAGCATATTGAGATATCGAGCTCCACTCGTGATATGCAAGGGTGACCGTTGTGCATTTATGTCACTGACTTGTTAGCTGCAAATGCAGTTGATACACCGCCCATGAATAATAGCTGGATGATAGCTATCTTTATGTACTCTAGTTAGTGGCTCAGCTAGTATGCCACCTTAGTTAGTTGAGTTTGGTTTGAGACCCACATATAGGGTTCACCTATTCTTTTGTACTTAGAGTTCTTTTGGCTTTCACAACTAAGAAGAGGAAAACTATTTTCAGCCTCCACTTTTGTGTATATTTCCCCATTGTGTATGTGAGAAAGCTGCAAGTGAGACTCCTTCCTTCTCTCCCATTCTCTTCACTTAGTATTAGATCTTGGTTCGTGGTAAGGAGCTCAAGAAAGCAAACCAAGTTCGCGCTTGGTATTAGAGCTTGGTTCGTGGTAAGGAGCTCAAGAAAGCAAACCAAGTTCGTGGAGTCCTAGTAAGAGGATTAGTGTTGCTTTCCTTTTTTTTTGAGTTTGGGAGCAAATCTCTGCAGGTAGCACAGTCGAAAAGTACAAGAGTGCACTGTCTCGGATTGGGATGCCCTTTGCAGTGTGGCAAGAGGGCAATATATGCTACAGGATCAGGCAAAGCCCTCGGTGAAAATTTTTAAAAAAAAAGACAATTTTGGGGCCCGTTTCGGTGGTGAAAGTTTTCTGCAAGCACTCAAGAAAGTGCCCTATTTTTGCTGTGCGACCACTGTTCTACAAGTCGGTGAAAAGTTATCACAGAAATTACATCATATACCCATGCACAGAGATATTGGGAGTGACACAATCATTCTTAATATTGCCTGTTGATGCATAATCGTCACTAGGAAGTGACTGTGTGGTCAAATACCACTCTCGTCAATTTTGCAGATTCGCTCTTCTGAGGTAGAAGTTGTGTTTTTTTGCAGTGACAGAATATTTTGCAGTGTTCTGTAATGGCATCTGATGCTCTTTCACAGATTGTCACTGAAAAGCTTGACAAGAATAACTTCCAAGCATGGAAGTTTAGAATGATGAATTTTCTTAAGGGAAAAGGCTACTGGGAGTTCATTACTGGAGCTGAAGAAGAACTAATTATTCCTAATGTTCCCAATCAACAGGAGTTGCAAGTATTTAAAGGCTAGCATGAGAGAGCCAGAAAAGTTATGTGTTGGCAGTCTATCAGTATTTCAGATTCTATGATTATGCATATTCAGGATGCAAGCATGCCGAAGGAGGCATGGGATACTTTGACAAAAATGTATAGCACAAATACGCAAGCAGGAAAATGCAGCTCAAGCAAGAGTTGCATAATGTGCATAGAGAAAATATGAGCATCAATGACTACCACATGAAGGTGAAGAAGATTGCAGATGCACTTGCTTGAGCTTTTGGAAGACCCTACTATGTATAGATGCATAGTAGGAAGTTTGATTTATATGACTATTACCAGGACAGATTTGAGCTATGGTGTTGGGTTGGTAAGTCAATTCATGCAGGCTCCAAGGAAACTGCATTCGGATGCAGCTAGATGCATACTGAGGTATGTGAAGTCCACATTGTAGTATGGACTATTTTATGAGACTGGGGTTTAGATACAGTTGCATGGATACACTGATGTTGATATGGCTGGTAATATTCCTAATAGACGATCTACCAGTGGATATGTGTTCTCTTTTGGGAGTGCTACAGTCACTTGGAGTAGTAAGAAATAGCCTACAGTTGCCTTGTTGAGCACAAAGGCTGAGTACAGGGGTGCGGCAATGGCTACATGTAAGGTAGCTTGGTTGCATAAGCTACTTTATGATATGCATCAGTCTACAGATGGGCCAATTGTTATTTATTATGACAACATGAGTAGTATACACTTGGCAAATAACCTAGTCTATCATGCTAGAACAAAGCACATTGAGGTGCATTATCAATATGTGCAGGAGAAGGTTCTAGTAGGTTTTATTGATCTGGTTTATGTCAGCAGAGAGAATCAGGTAGCTGACATATTCACGAAGGCATTGGGTGTAGAGAAGCTGCACAATTTAGAGACCTGCTTGGTGTGCAGGAATTGGGATTGATCTCAAGGGGGAGTGTTGAGATTTCGAACTCCACTCGTGATATGCCAAGGTGACCATTGTGCATTTATGTCACCGACTTGTTAGCTACAGATGCGGTTGGTACATCGCCCATGAATAATAGCTAGATGACAACTATCTTTATATACTCTAGTTAGTGGCTCAGTTAGTATGCCACCTTAGTTAGCTGAGTTTAATTTGAGACCCACATATAGGTTCACCTATTCTTTTGTACTTAGAGTTCTTTTGGCTTTCACAACTAAGAAGAGGGAAATTGTTTTTAGCCTCCACCTTTGTGTATATTCCCCCATTGTGTATGTGAGAAAGCTGTAAGTGAGACTCCTTCCTTTTCTCCCATTCTCTTCACATAGCATTCTCTCGGGATAGCATCAAATGAGAGGTTTGCACCTTTCTATTCAGCTCGCACTCATTTCGAGTTCTACAATGTTGTCTAGTTCGTTTTGTAAAACTTGTGAAGATAGTGGGAGAGAGGGAAGGAGTCTCACTTGCGGCTTTATCACATGCACAATGGGAGAATACACACACAGGTGGAGGCTGAAAACAGTTTTTCTCTTCTTAGTTGTGAAAGCCAAAAGAACTCAAGCACAAAGAAATAGAAGAACCCTATATGTGGGTCTCAAACCAAACTCAACTAACTAATGTGGCATACTAACTGAGCCACAAACTAGAGTAGATAAGGATAGCTATCATCCAGCTATTATTGGTGGGCAGTGTACCAACCGCATCTGCAGCTAACAAGTCGGTGACATAAATGCACAACGGTCACCCTGGCATATCGTGAGTGGAGCTCGATATCTCAACAGTCCCCCTCGAGCTCAATCCCAATCCTTGCACACCAAGCAGGTCTCTGAACTTGCGTAGCTTCCCTGCACCCAATGCCTTCGTGAATATGTCAGCTACCTGATCCTCTATTCTGACATAAACTAGATCAATAAGACCTAGTAAAACCTTCTCCCGCACATAGTGATAATGCACCTCAATGTGCTTTGTTCTAGCATGATAGACTGGGTTATTTGCCAAGTGTATACTGCTCATGTTGTCACAATAAATGACAACTGGCCCATCTGTAGACTGATGCATATCATAAAGTAGCTTATGCAACCAAGCTACCTCACATGCAGCCATTGCTACACCCCTGTACTCATCCTCTGTGCTCGACAAGGCAACTGTAGGATGTTTCTTGCTGCTCCAGGTGACTGCAGCACTCCCAAAAGAGAACACATATCCACTGGTAGATCATCTATCAGAAGTACTACCAGCCCAATCAGCATGTGTATCCATGCAACTGTATCTGAACCCCAGCGGCAGAGGTAAAGGAGGCCGATCTGTAGGCCGTGGTAGAAATCAAAATATGCAACAAACTCAAGAAAACGAGTCCTATGGAGGAGGACATGGTAACTCTAGAGGCAAAGGGAGCCAAAGAGGCCATGGTGGATGGCAGAGAGGCCAAAATGCAAACAACAATGTTGAATGCTACTACTGTGGTAAAATGGGTCATATGGCTAAGGACTGCTACAAAAAACAGAATGACATTATGAATGGAAAATTGCAGCAAGGTAATTATGCATCTTCTAGTAGACAGGGTGATGACAGAAATGAGCATCTATTTATGGTACAACACATGACCAATTCTATGACAAGTGCAGAAGAATGAAATGATGTGTGGTATGTTGACTCAGGTGCATCAAACCACATGACAGGTCATGCAGAGTGGATGCAGGATGCAAGGAAAATGAAAAAACCAGGATTTGTGGAGAGTGGTGATGATACTGCACATCCTATTGTGCAGATTGGTAAAATTCCTTTGTCTATGCAGGATGGGAAAAAGAAATACCTGTCTGATGTATTTCATGTCCCGAACATCACCAAGAACCTGGTTTCTGTTGGTCAAATGGTTGAGCAGGGCTTGCAGGTTAGATTTAATCCTCATGGATACTTTGTTGAGGATATGAAAAATAACGGTCGCTTGATAGAAAAAGGGAAGAAGAAGGGCAGGATGTTTATGTTGGATGTGGACATGCCTGAATTGAGTGCAGAAATGTTTGCACGAGGTTTGCACATGGGACCGGTGTAGTTGCAAATATTGATATCTGGCATAAACGCATTGGTCATGTTAATATACAGCGACTTAAATCAATGCAAGCCCAAAATATTGTTGCAGGATTGCCTAAATTCAAGGTTCCAGAAATGCACAAGGTTTGTGAAGCCTGTTAATTTGGAAAACAGGTAAGGAAACCATTTCCTAGGCATGTTCAAGAGAGTAAAAAGCCATTGGAATTAATCCACTCTGATGTGTGGACTACTAAAGCTGCATCTATTGGAGGCTGTCACTATTTTGTCACTTTTATTGATGACTTCAGTAGAAAACTTTGGGTGTATTTTATGAAAAAGAAAAGTGAATGTTTGGGCACTTCAAAGCTTTTAAAGCTATGGTTGAAAAAGAAATAGGCCTGCAAATAAAATGCCTAAGGTCAGATGGAGGGGGAGAGTACCTCTCAAATGAGTTTGCAAGGTTCCTGCAGGAGCATGGCATAAAGCAACAATATTCATGCAATCATACCCCATAGCAAAATGGACTTGCAGAAAGGAAAAACACGCATATTGGAGAGGTATCTCGGGCTATGCTAAATGAAAAAGATCTACTAGATTATTATTGGGCTGAAGCAGTTGCTACAGCAGTTTACATAATGAATAGGACTCCCACTGCAGCAATACATGGCATGACACTAGAGGAGATTTATACTAGTAGGAAACCAGACATTTCTCATTTGAAAATTTTTCGTTGCATTACCTATGTTCATGTTCCAGACGAGTTGAGGTCCAAGTTGGATCCAAAAGCTGAGAAGTACGTCTTTATTGGTTATTCTGTGCAGCAGAAAGGGCATAGATGCTATAACCCTTCTTCTCGTAAGTTAACAGTGAGCAGAGATGTTGTTTTTGATAAGATGAGTAGCTGGTATAAACCAATAAATGTGATGATTGATGTAGATGCACAAAATGGTAATGTTGCACAGAATTCACAGCAGCAATCACAAAATATCAGTGGACCTGCAGTGTCCTCTAGCAGTGGTTCACATACTTCGCCATGGACAGGCCAATTTGAGATTAGGAGAATCTCCTCAAAGCAATGCAGATAGTGGTACACAGGTATCACAAAAAGGAAAAGAGAAGGTAGATCAGCCCATGTTTGATGTGAATGCAGGTCACTCTTATGTGGATGGTGAATCCAGTGGCTCAGAACAGAGCATTGATGATGAGTTGGGTATTCCTTCTGTTGTTACACCTGGAGTAAGAAAGACCAAGGATGTTTTGAGAGCACCTAGAAGTGAGCCTATTTTGCGCAGGTCTACCAGAGCTAGGTATCCTGTGGATAGGCTGAAATATGATGGATTTATAGCCATTCACTATGCCTATATGGTCAAAGTGATACAAGAACCAGAACCTACTTCTTTTGAGCAAGCCATGGGAAATGAAAAATGGGAGAAAGCCATGGATGAAGAAATGGATGCCTTGGAAGCAAATGCTACATGGGAATTGGTGCCTTTGCCTAAAGACAAGAATGCAATTGGCTGTAAGTGGGTTTATAAGATCAAGCACAATGCAAATGGTTCTGTGAATAGATACAAGGCAAGATTAGTTGTCAAGGGGTATGCACAGACATATGGCATTGATTATGAAGAAACATTCAGTCCGATTGCAAGGATGGCAACCATAAGAGCAGCCATTGCTATGGCTGCATCAAAGGGATGGTCTTTACATCAGATGGATGTAAAGAATGCCTTCTTGCATGGTGATTTGCAAGAAGAGGTCTTTATGGAGCAGCCACTAGGTTATGTTCATGCTATTCATCCTGAATTTGTTTGCAGGTTGAAGAAAGCCTTGTATGGCTTGAAGCAAGCACCTAGAGCATGGTCTGACAAGATAGGACAATATCTTGTCACTATTGGCTTTTAGATTTCCAAGGCAGATTTCTCACTCTATGTGAGAAAAACAGAGAAAGGTATTATGCTGCTTGTCATTTATGTTGATGATTTGATCATCACAGGTGATAGTGATGAAGATATCCTTAATGTGAAAATGCTATTGAAGCAGAAGTTTGAGATGAAGGATTTGGGAGAGCTGCGTTATTTCTTGGGCATTGAGGTGATTAGATCACCAAGTGGGATACAGCTCTTGCAGAGGCAGTATGGATTGGACATGCTCTCCAAATATGGGATGATTGGCTGTAAGCCTATTTCAGTTCCTTTGGAGCAGAATGTGAAGCTGAGCACAGATGCAAGTGAGCTTCTGGGAGACCCTACTATGTACAAACGCATAGTAGGAAGTTTGATTTATATGACTGTTACTAGGCCAGATTTAAGCTATGCTATTGGATTGGTAAGTCAGTTTATGCAGGCTCCAAGGAAACCGCATTTGGATGCGGCTAGATGCATACTCAAGTATGTGAAGTCCACATTGCAGTATGGACTACTTTTGCCAAAGTATCCCATGCCTCCTTTGGCATACTTGCATCCTGAATATGCACAATCATAGAATCCGAAATGCTGATACACAGCCAGTACATAACTTTTTTGGCTCTCTCATGCCATCCTTTAAATGCCTGCATTTCCTATTGATTGGGAACATTAGGAAGAACTGGTTCTTCTTCATTTCCTGTAATGAACTCCCAATAGCCTTTTCCCATAAGGAAATTCATCATTCTAAACTTCCATGCCTGGAAGTTGTTCTTGTCAAGATTTTCAGTGACAATCTGTGAAAGAGAATCAGACGCCATTACAGAACATTGCAAAATATTCTGTCACTGCAAAAAACACAGGTTTTGCCTCACACGGGCAGATTTGCAAAACTGACAAAAGTGGTATTTGACCACACAGTCACTTCTTAGTGACGATTTCGCATCAACAGGCAACAAGCATGATTCTACAACTCCCAATATCTCTGCACACAGGCATACGATGCAATTTCTGCGGTAACTTTTCATCGACCAACCGAGCAGTGGTTGCACAGCAAAAATAGGGCCTTTTTCTGAGTGCCTGCGAAGAACTTCCGCCTTCAAAATGGGCCCCGAAATGGCCTTGAATCAAAAAAATAACTTCACTACAGGCTTCGCCCTCGCCCACAGCATATACTGCGCTCTCGCCACACCGTGAAGGGCGTCTCAATTTGAGACAGTGCACTCTTGCACTTCTGGCTGTGCTACTTGCAGAGATTTGCTCCCAAACTCGAAATAGGAAAGCAACACTGGTCCTCTTACCAGGACACCACGAACTTGGTTTGATTTCTTGAGCTCCTTACCACGAACAAGGCTTTGATACCATGTGAAGATAGTGGGAGAGAGGGAAGGAGTCTCACTTGCAGCTTTCTCACATGCATAATGGGGGAATACACACATAGGTGGAGGCTGAAAACAGTTTTCCTCTTCTTAGTTGTGAAAGCCAAAAGAACTCAAGTACAAAGAAATAGAAGAACCCTATATGTGGGTCTCAAACCAAACTCAACTAACTAATGTGGCATACTAACTGAGCCACAAACTAGAGTAGATAAGGATAGCTATCACCCAGCTATTATTCGTGGGCGGTGTACCAACTGCATCTGCAGCTAACAAGTCGGTGACATAAATGGACAACGATCACCCGGGCATATCGCGAGTGGAGCTCGATATCTCAACAAAACTTACTATTATTTCCTTGTGTAGTGAAACTCCATGCCAGAGACACGAGCTTCAAAGGCATTTTGGTAGAAAACATTGAAAATGTAGGCATGTAAAAAAAGTGGTAAAAGATTGTTAAGCGCATCGACAAGTGACGATAATTTCTTGGAATCGTTGTTTGTATTTGGCTCTTTCTAATGTAGCAGTGAGCTTATGATGCCAGATGAATTTGGGTGCAACTAAAAGCACCTAAATGCTTCTGATTGTAGGCACAAAGATTGCAAAAATTAAGAGAATGGTGTCTCACTGGACTGCACAAATTAAGAGAGTATGATGAGTCCATCAATGAGATTGTTGAGAACCTCAAGCTAGATGTGGCTTGGCTTGTGCTCATTTGAAGATATTAAACCATGTGACTCAAAATTGCTACACTTCAGGGCTGCTTGTACTATTTTGGTTTTTGGGTTCTCTTAGAAGACTACCCTGTATGGCCTGTGTATTGAATGTTATGACCATTCAAGAACTATAAATACAAATATTGTCATTTCTCTACAAAAGAAAAAAGGACTACTCCTCACTATTGCAACTATACAATTGTGGGGAGCTTGTTTCCACTTTGGCTAGTTTCATTGCAAAAATGCATACCGAGATGAACCTATGCACTGTGTGTCAATCCGATGGCTCACTGGAATGTGCACTACTACACACGAGCCCTATTTTGATGCTTAAGCACTAATTTTAGCATGCGTGGGGCACTAATCTTCGGTAATCAAAGCGGGATTCGTTAAGTGTCGATATTAGCGACTTTAGACAAGTGTTGCTATATAGAGACCTTTAAAGAGAGTCGCTAGATAGCAACACTTACTAGACTTGTGAATGGTCGTTATATAGTGACACTGAGACAGTTTCCTACAGCGATATTTTACAGAGAGTGTTTTTTCCCATACCGACCTTAAAAGATAGTTTTTCCCACTAACAAATTTTTTTTCCTTTTCATATATTTTTGATCCTTTGAGAGAATAAAAGTACAAGAGCATGTACATGAAGTTTGAAGCTCATATATTCATGTCCAAGTTTGAGATGAAAAAAATTCAATGAAGAGCATTTGCATCAATGGCTTCATCCTGAGCCAAGTCTAACGCACCAAACAAGTCTATCTCTAACTCTATATATCGAGTTGATCTCCTATATCATCATCATACTCTAGCATCATACGTTCACCTAAGACTTGATCATCTTCTTCAATAAAGTGTGGTGATTCTTGATGATCGTCATCTTCTTCCTCAATATCATGATCTCCATCTTCCTCCCATATAATGTCATTATGTGCATATTCCTCTTGGCTCATATTGTGATCTTTATCTTCTGTGCTAGATCCATCTGTATCAATTGGATCTGGCATTGGTAGTGGCATCTCCATATCCACATCTCTATCTTCAAAAATTTGCTTACTTCGTGGTGCAACTTGGATCACGTACCACCATCTTGGATCATAACGATCCAGATGAAAAACCACCTATATTGAAGATGGGTGCCAAATGCCATCAATTATATATATGAAATTATGCTTAAGTACATGTATCAATGGATCTTTAAAAACAAAGTCTTCGATTAATTAAATCATTAGTATGCACCTGCTCACAATGCTTGGGAAGAACAAAAGTATCACTTTCATCGGTCCAAAGTTTGGTGGAGTTTATTGCAAAGAAACTGCGATTGTCTTTTCTCATTGTTGCATGGGAACCATTATAAATAGTTCTAAACCATTTTATATCAAGAATAAAAATACTAAATCGTCTGAAATTAATTTCATAGATTTTGCATATGGTTCCACAATAATCCAACTGCGAGGAGAGAAGATTGGTATCCGAAGCACTTGCTTGGCTATCTTGTGTGAAGTTAGCCATGACTCCACAATCATACATGACTCTCTTTGAATCGATGCGTTCCACGCAAAAATGTCATCCATATGACCATAATGCATTGTACTTTTTGTACTACAAAAGAGCATCATTAAAACAATGAAGATGCATCTATTTTATAGCGTATATTACCACAAATAATTACTTAATTACGTCAAGAGGTAAGAAACTTACATGCATCATACATCTAGATGATAACTCTCGCTCTTGCACTCGTTTATTGTCTCTCCATCGCATTCGGCTTTACGTAGAGCTAGTTGTAGCCAATCAAGTAACATGTGAGTGGGGAGAAGGGCGAGATCCCGTGGATATGGTTGCGATTTCCTGTAAATTACTCTGAATCTCTTCCTTGCAACTATTCTTTCTGCATTGGCTGCTTCATATCTCTCAATCCACTTTTGCATCTCCTTGCTATTGAGGATGCAAAAGTTATTGAATTTCTCCATTTGCTCTTCGCTCATCTTTTTTTCAATCCCTTTTCCTTGGGGAACCTCGCCAACAATGCGATCATCATCCTTGTTATGCCAAGCCTGTGGCATATTGAGATCTATGGATGCAAGAAACTTTGTGATATATACTAATGACTCTTGCACAAGCCATCCCTCTGCCATGTTGCTTTTGGTCTTGCTCTTTATCTTACAAATCCCTTCAAAGTTTTCATAAACTGCTCGAGGAGAAACATCCACCGACTATAAATGGTACCTACAATGGCCACTTCATCAACTATGTGCACAAGCAAGTGCACTTGATTTATCATAATGCTCGAGGGAAAGTGCTTCTTAAGCAAGCATACGGCTTTGATGGAGTCCACCCTAGCCTTTTCGATGCTTGATATGGAGATCTCTTTTTTAGATATCCACCTATTTTACATGCCCATGTAAGATATATTCATAATCAGTCTACAGATTATTCAGCTTAAATTGAAGAAAATGCAATCAATGTGATTTGATAGTAAGCATACCTCACAATACCACTGATCTTGAATATAGAATTTCTAACATCTTCTTGTAAGCACCCTTTTATTGTAATTGGGAGGATGAACTATCAAAGCAACAAAGAAGTCATGTCAATAATATAACATAATCATAATTACACTAATGCATCACGATTATCTCCGTATACTAATCCTACAGCTTACAATACCTGTAAGACCTTGTGCCAATCATGGGACTCGATCCCACTAAGCTTATTGTCCTTTGAAAATGCTCCTTTCAAGCAATGCATGTACCCTGTGGGTGTTTGAAAAGAGGCAATGTCTGCCTTGACCGCTGCCTCCTCTCTCATTTGGAGAGGATCCATGTTGCTTTTGGGAGAATAACTTTTCCTGTAGCGCGCACTTGGGGCCACAAACGAGACATCCTATTCATAGCATGCAAGTCTTCTTGCACTCCTCTTGAGTCTTTGGAACCAACCAAGTGTTCCCAAATAGCAGCCCCCACATTCTTGAAGATATGCATGGGATCCAAGAGATGATTGATTTCTAATTGACCCCAATAAAGAAGCTCATGAAAGATGGATAGCCTCTTTATACCACAAGGAGGTTCCTCTCCATTCAACCTCTAAGCCTGAATCTAGTCACTTGCCTTCAAATATGGTGGTATGGTGGATCAAGCTAACCTCCACATGTGAGATGGTTTGGCGAAAGGTATCAAGCATGACCTTCATAAATATTTTTCCTCATATGTTTGGAGTATCGTGCAAGCGGTTTCAAACCCGGTCCACAAATAGGACAAGCATGGTCCCCACTTGTAACAAGTCCTGCACGCATGCATGAATGTGTTAGTATAAGACATGCATGCGAAAGAGAGTCATAAAAGCATAATCCTATATTATACATGTAAAGACACAACCACGTACTTATGGACTCTCCATATCCTGAGTAGTCATGCATGGTCCACATCAAGATACCCCTGACCAAAATATCATTGGTATGTCTAGGAGCTCTAGAAATATCAAAGACCCGCACTCCTCTCCATAAGATCTGTAACTCCTCTATCAAAGGTGCCATGTATACATCCATATTTTTTGCCTTGTACTTCCCTGGCACAAGTAGTGCAAGCATGAGGTGTCTCTTCTTTTTTGTTGGCCATGGTGGGATATTGTAATTCACTAAGACTATGGGCCATGTCGAGACCAAGATGTCGAGCGTAACTTGAAAGGATTCATGCCATCCATGGCGAGCCCAAGATGTAAGTTGTGTGGCTCCCTCGCAAATTCCGGCCATTGATTTTCTATTTGCTTCCAAGCTGCACAATCTACAGGAATCCTCAATGTGTCATCAGTGGACCGATGAGATGCATGCCAAGTCATCAACTCTGCTATGGATTTGCATCAAAACATGTGCTGTATTCTTACAATGATGGGAAAGTGTCTTAAGACCTTTACTGGTATCCGCTCACCCTGCAAGTCATCTCTATATCATTGTTCCCCACACTTTGGACAACTATCCAAATCTCCATGCTCACAACAAAATGCTCACAACAAACAAAAGAGAATACAATCATTACGGCAAGCATGGATGGTATCATAATATATACCCACCGTTGTTAGCATCTTCTTCGCTTCATTTCTTGATGCGGGCATGGTATTTGGTGCAGGCAACTTCTTCTGGAGCACCTTATCACAATTCAAACATATGTAGGCTTCGAATAATATTTATTCTCAAACATACATGATGATTCTCAAAACAAACAATATCCAAATAATGAGTCAAATTAATGCGGGAGCTACTAACCTCATTAAGCCTGAGACACTTGTATCCGACCACCCATACTTTGCTTACAAATTCAATATTGAGAGACAAGCCTGTAGTTTAGACATCCTAGTACCCTCATACAACGGTGTTGATTGCAACTCTTGCATATTGACCTCAAACTCTAACATGACGTGTACATGTAATGTAGTGCTCCTAAAAATAGAATCCATCATGTCCACCATACCCTCATCATTTAGCACATCCGGGAGACTATAGTCTTGCTCAAAGTGTGAAGGTATATGTGCACCCTCGCCACCCTCCTCACCTTGTCTCAAGATTTCGTGTAAATATAAGATCTTGTCTCAAGGTTTCATGTCATAATGGTATCCAATATTAATCACGAACTCAAATAGCACTGACTTATTGATGATCCATCACCACATGCAACACCAATGGTGGGTACTGGTTCAGGCTCCTCCCCATACATCCATAAGTGGTGCATGACAATACGATGTTGATGCCATACTTCTCGCTTGCAATGAGTGCAATGACAATACAACTTCTCCGTAAGCCACTCTATGCACCCGGGCGTTGGTGCATCATCTGATGAGCTTCCACTTGTCCCTTCAATCTGCACACTTCCAAAATCACAACATGAGCTACAAGGAAATCTATTAAGATCCAAAAAATAGCCACCCATGAGCTCCTTTCCTCTATTCTAATAGAAAGTGCCCTGAACCATCACTATATAGCAATGCTTTGCCCTATTCCATCACTACATAGTGACGCTTTTAGGATATAAATGTTGCTATATAGTGACTGACCATAGTCGATATATAGCGATGCTAGGGGCTAAAACCCGAAACCTCGCGCGATGCCGTCTTTCACATCTCTATTGTGAAAAAAAGCAAAAATCTCTCCTCCCACCTTATATTTGACGACATCACTTTCGTCCTCTCTATTCCCCACTTCTCACCCCTATCTAGCCCCTCTCTCAATACTTGTGCTCCCTCTCCACCCTTCTCCCTCTTTGCTTGTATGAAAGGAAGCTTTTCAAGAAAGTGTGTCTCTTTAAGCAATGTAGGTTCTTTTTTTTTTAGATTTCATATTGTGAGTGTTGAAGCATATTTCTCCTTGTATTGCTAAGCCTATGTGCTAATTTTCATGCTTGATTTTCAAAGGTTAAGGACAAAAAACGAGATTTGGTGAAAGAAAGAAGACTCACCTCTTCTCTTTTTGATAAAAAGAAAGAAGACTTACCACTTCTCTTTTTGGTATTTCTCTTCCTCCTCTTTCTCCTTGTTTGTAGGCTTATGCTTGTCTCCTCAATCCAATCCCTTTGAAAAGTTGCTTCTCCAAACTCCTCCTTTCTCTAACTAGTTAACTGAAAAAAGGGTATGTCTCCTCTTTTTTGTAGGGCCAGTCCACGAAACACCGAGCGGGACTTTTCTAAGTAAGAAAGTGCTTCCTCTTTTTCCCTTTTGTTATTTCTGTTATTTGCATTGGCCTGTAGCTAATGCCTTAAGTGCTAGCTGTAGTGATGGGCGTAGGAACCCTCTCTTCTCTTATTCCCTCTTCTTTCCCTCTTTTCCTCCCTGTTTCCCCCCCTCTTTCCCTCATATGCTCATGCATAAGCATAAGCATATGCTTTCTCTCTTTTTCTCTTATGCATATGCTTTCTTTCTTTTTCTCTTATGCTTATGCTCTTTTTTCCTCTTCCTTCTCTTATGCTTATGCTCTTTCCTCTCTTCTTTTTCCCCTCTTCCCTCTCTTCTTTTTCCCCTCTTCGTTCTCTTATCCTTATGCTCTTTTCCCCTCTTTCATTCTCTTTTCCCCTCTTCCTTCTCTTCTTTTCCCCTCTTCTTTTTCCCTTCTTTCAATCTCTTTTCCCCTCTTCCTTCTCTTCTTTTTTCCTCTCTTTTTCTCTTCTTTTCATAAGCATATGCCTATGCCTATGCTTATGCTTATGCTTATGCATGAGCATATGCTCATATGCTAATGCATAAGCATAAGCATATGATTTCTCTCTTTTTCTCTTATGCATATGTTTTTCCTTCTCTTATGCTTATGCTCTTTTCCCCTCTTCTTTTTCCCCTCTTTCAATCTCTTGTGCATATGTTTTTCCTTCTCTTATGCTTATGCTTATGCATGAGTATATGTCTCCTTCTCCTTTCTTTCTCTTCTTTTCCCCTCTTCCTTCTCTTATACTTATGCTCTTTTCCCCTCTTTTAATCTCTTTTCCCCTGTTCCTTCTCTTCTTTTCCCTTCTTCTTTTTCCCCTATTTCAATCTCTTTTCCCCTCTTCCTTGTCTTCTTTTTTCCTCTTTTTCTCTTCTTTTCATAAGCATATGCCTATGCCTATGCTTATGCTTATGCATTGGCATATGCTCATATGCTCATGCATAAGCATAAGCATATGCTTTCTCTCTTTTTCTCTTATGCATATGTTTTTCCTTCTCTTATGCTTATGCTCTTTTCCCCTCTTCTTTTTCCCCTCTTTCAATCTCTTATGCATACGTTTTTCCTTCCCTTATGCTTATGCTTATGCATGAGCATACATCTCCTTCTCCTTTCTTTCTCTTCTTATCCCCTCTCCTTCTCTTATGCTTCTCTTATGCTTCTCCTTCTCTTATGCATATGCTTTCTTTCTTATGCATATGCTTATTTCCTTCTCCTTAGTCGTATTCGGTTCTTTTTTCACATGCTCCTTAGCTGGATTTGGTACTTTTCCCCTCTTTCAATCTCTTTTCCCCTCTTCCTTCTCTTATGCTTCTCCTTCTCTTTTCCTTCTCTTATTCTTCTCTTATGCTTCTCCTTCTCTTGTGCATATGCTTTTCCTCATATGCTTTCCTTCCTATGCATATGCTTATTTTCTTCTCCTTAGTCATATTCGATTCTTTTTTCACATGCTCCTTAGCCGTATTTGGTTCTTTTTTCCTCTTTCAATCTCTTTTCCCCTCTTCTTTCTCTTCTTTTCCCCTCTCATTCTCTTGTGCTTCTCCTTCTCTTTTCCTTCTCTTATGCTTCTCTTATGCTTCTCCTTCTCTTATGCATATGCTTTCCCTCATATGCTTTCAGTCTATGCATATGCTTATTTCCTTCTCCTTAATCGTATACGGTTCTTTTTTCACATGCTCCTTAGCCATATTTGGTTCTTTTTTTTTTCAAACAGATTCTAAATGGAACAACCACACCCTCACCCACGGGTGTCCTCCCTAAACCCCAACCCAGTTCCCCACATCGCAGGGATTATAGACATAGCTTCTTTGCTAGCTCATATGAAAGAGAAGATTGCGCAAGAGAGTGACTGGGTAAAGTACAACGTGGGGGTTCGTGTTTTTGGGTGGGGTCCAAGCCGAAGGGTAGTGGAGCAAGGGCCACTAAGGAACGCACGACACAACCTATGGGATTTTTGTAGGTTATGGAGAGATCGTCACGACCGGTGGAGCCTCAAATATGATTGTGTAAAGGGCATAATGGTTATATATATATATATATATATATATATATGAAAATCTTATTGGATTCCACTTGTCTTTCATAAATATTTATCTTTTTAAAACTAGCTTTGCATAATTGTCTTAAGTAAATAATTGTCCTTTCATATTTATCCTTTATGCGTTGATGTCATTTCATAGTTTTTACATGATTAATTGCCTTTTCATAATTTCTTGAGTTTGAATTTCATAATTGTCTTAAGTAATTAATTGTCTATCTGCTTCTTATCCACTCTTGTTTTTTGTTTTTTGTTCTTTGTCTTTGTGTTTGTTCTACGTTTGTCCAATCCCCCCAAATTAGACATGGGATCATGTCGCACATCCACAAAAACCCTTGTAGGAGGACATCATGATCTCTACTCTCTAGATGACTTTGATTCCACTCAGGTGACACCTCAGGGGCCTACCCCTGTGACTACCCCTAGCCTAACTCCTCTTGGACATAGCACTGTGACTACCCCTTAGGGAACTCCTTTGCTAGTAGCCTAGGGCTTTGTCGGGAGTCCCGACAAGTTTGTCGCACAGATGACCAATGCAGAGGTAACGAGATTCTTCTCTTTGCTATCCCAGAGGATCTCAACAAGTCCCTCTCCTACACCGATGGCTGGACCTACTATCCAACTGTCCCCTCTAGCCCCTTTGACTGAGGGGTCATCACCTAGGCATGCCCATCATAAGGGAAGGAAGAGTAGCAAGGGTCGCTTATGTTGTGCTGACTTGGGAGATGTAGATGAGTCACATCCCTATAGGTCTCCACTTGGTCCCGAGACCCAGTACCAATCAGGTCCCTTGCCCTCTCCTACTCCCACTGCTACTCCTCGCTCCATAAGCACTTGCAATAACACCACTCGCTCTCACTCTGCCACTACCATGAGTCCTCCTTACCCGAACGAGGACTTGTCCTATGAAATCATGGTTGCTGGAGAGATAATAGAAAATTAAAAGGGCTCAACAGTGATGACCACCATGAGGCGGTTGATGAGCCACCACTTCAAGAGTCACATAGCTACTGACTGGCGGTACCAAGATGACCAAAAGAAGCAAGTAGTCATCGATGAATTTAAAAGACAATATCCTAACCCCCCAAATTAGGAGTTTAATTCGGATTACATGAAAGAGTGCATGGGGTCCTCTTGAAGCATCGTAGGTCAACCTTGCATACTTCCATTGCAAAGGGGAAGGCTAAACCCAGCTGGGCAGAAAAAGCTGACTGGAAGTTTTTCAAGAAGCAGTACAGGGACCATCCCGAACTATTCAAGGGTCAGAGGAGGGCTACAAGGAGATGGCTAGACTTCGTAGGTACTTCGCACTTTGGTGCAGGAAAACGGTTGGCATTCGAGGCAACCATGGTAAGTCTATTTCTTCTCATTTAATGTATTGTTCTATTTGTTTTACTACATATTGCATGCACTTTATCTAACTCTCGTAAATCATTAGGGGAGAATTGGGGTCTCCAAAGGGCCCCCAATTAGTGTTTCCTAATTTTAAGGGATTAGTGAGGTATTTGAGGTGCACCAATGGGAGTGCTCCTTTTTGTGGGGCAATGCCATGTTGAGGTGGAGGGTGGGCAGACCTGCAAACAGCCCCTATTGGCTACTCCTCTTACACCGGGGACCACTCAAACCATCCCCCCACCTCAACCCATGCTTGATCCTCGTCCCATATGCACCTCCCCCAAACAAACCTACAAGTCATTCAAGAGGCGGTGGGCCTTTTGGGTGAATTTTCTCCCCTCTCATCTTGTTATAGGCTTGCCCCCTCCTCTTCTCTGGTCTAGCTCCATTCTCCCTCCATTTTTCAAACGTGGGAACTCATTTGGCATTTCTTTGTCCCCTCCTACTCTACTGGTCCACTATGTTTCTCCCTCTCTAGCACCTCGTGTAGCAGCTGCTCATTCTCTCTCCATTCCTAGCTATAGCACCTCCTACAATAGCAACTGCTCATCCCCCTCTGCTCTTTCTCCCTCCATTCCTAGCTACAGTACCTCTTGTAGTGGTTGCTCATCCCCCTCTTCTCTTTCTCCCTCCCAATGAGTAAAAATGCACTGGGTGAATGGGTGCCTTTTGCCTATAGCTTGAATGATTATATAGTCATGAGAGGATTTGCCAAGGGTCCACATCAGCTTCCCAAGAGCAAAAGAGGTGATCTTTTGCATGAATGGAAGGGCTGCATCATGAAGTTCAAGCTTGGGAAGAAAGGATGGCTTACAAAGGTGCAACACATCTACATGGGGAACAATATGTGCCTTCCTCCGTCAAGCAATCAATTGACAATACCATTGCATTGTAAGTTTGCATTTGTGTAAGATTTTAAAGTGTAATGAGTCAATTTGAAATTGTATTTTGAAATAGAACCAGTGTAATGAGTCAGTTTAAAATTGTATTTTGAAATAGCACTTATGCATAGCAGATGTATTTCCTTTAGACTTTGAGGAGTGGGAACCAGTCGAGTGCTTCTTAGGTAATTTTACTACCATTCATGAGGATTTAGGAAGGCAAATGCATGCTGGAGAGAAGTCCTCTGCTTTGAAACAAAGAAATGTCTATTGGTATAATGCCAAGTACATTACTCCAAGGACCCCCAATCAGTGTTTCCCAATTTCAAGGGATTAGAGAGAAATTTGAAATGTATGAATGAGAGTGCTCTGAGGTGTGGGGCAATGCCATGTTGAAGTTGACAAAAGCATTTAATTGTGTGGAGATTTCTAACCTAGAGTTTGGACCTATGATCTTCACTCCCAGCCCTTGATCTAATCTTCAATCCAAGGGATACATTCAAATTTGAGGTAAAGAACTCCCAACCATTAGATCAAGGGGTAGATCTAAGGGATACCATCAAAGGATAGAAGGATGAAATCTCCACCCTTGATCAACACAAAGATCTAATGGGGACAAGATGAGAGGAAAATGCCCTTCAATATGAGCCATAGATTTCCTAGTAGATCCAAGGGAGGAGATGAGTGCAAATGGCACTTCAATCCGGGCCTTGACAAAGAGAAAACAGATGATCGCCACTAAGCCTAGTGTGACTAGATGAGCATAAGGACTATGGAGGCTCAAAGCACACTGAATAAGACATGAGAGGGAGATAGCAAATCTATATCTCTTGCAATGTGTTTGTACTCAGCAATACATGATAGGCCTCTTATATAGAGAGTTCTTTTTGAATAGTCAACCATGTGGGATCCTCTCGTCCACATCTCTCCTTGTAGATATCCTCTACAAATCAGGCAAAAGTAAACCTCAAAACATAAAATATTAAAAGGAATATAAGTTTTTTCCAACATCCACAAATAAAGGCAACCATAATAAACATGTCACCAAAAGAAAGCATTGACTTTAAGGAAATAAAGAATGACAAAAGAAAACAAGTAGAAGAATTTGAAGATCTATATGGAAGCATACAACACTACCCATCAAAAGAAATAAGTTCCAATAATTTTATATATATATATAAAGAGATAGGGAGATCGTATTTACACAAATGACTAAAAAAGTAAGAAAATATATATATACACATAAATATATGTATACATATACCTTTGGCAACATAATGCTTAGTAGATCTATAGCTCGTATGGCTTATAAAGAGCAAAGATGCTTGGTCAAAGGCGAAAAGCCATGAGGTAGAGGCAGAAGGGTCTTGAAAACAACGTAGAGATGAGTGATCACAAAAACCAAAGCTGGTAGCAACGATAGCTATGAAAGCCAGTAAGAAGGAGTAGAAGACGAGCTCTTGATCGTGAAGCCTGGTCCTCTTGAGCGATCAAAAATGCAAGAATAAGAACTTGGCATAAGAGGGACCCAAAAGTATGCTGGGATTATACACAGAATTACATTGGGATTATACACTGTTATAGAGAAGTCGCCAAAGAATGAAAGCAGCAAGTAATTAAGTTGTCATGAATAGAATAGTTTACAAGCTAATACTCAGAGTAGTTACAAGCTAAGAGTTATAGGGAGCCATGAATACACATCATCGACTTCCCAGGGCAAACAGCTACCAAAAAGGTCCAAGACCATTAGCTGGGGGAGCATAAAGAGCAAGAGGTGATCGCGACAAGAGATCACGACCAGAGAGAATACATATACCAATTAGAGAGTAAGGGAGGAGCAAGAAGGTAGTGAGGGGTGGAGTGGAGCCAAGAAGAAAGGGAGGTGCATCAAGTCAATGAGCTACAGCCACCTTGAAATCGTGAGGGAATCAACATAGCAAGAAATCATGAAAGGAAGACCCCCTAACCTAGGAGCTTGATGACACCATCATGGTAGGAAGCAACATGTCACGACTTATGGCAAAGAGGAGGGATCAAGGAGGCACTATTGTTCATCGTATGTAAAGGGACATTCTATCTCATTCTATTTCGTGGAGTATGGGAGTCGGGCATGCTTTATAGAAAATGTAGAAAGTGTAGGCCTATTTGTGTCTTGTTATTGTTAATTGGGGGGGTGTTAAATAGAGATATGAGAAACGAGTGTGTGTGTGTGTGTGTGTGTGCATGCATGTGTGTGTGTGTGTGTGCATGTGTGTGTGCGTGTGTGTGTGTGTGTGCATGCATGTGTGTGTGTGCATGTGTGTGTGTGTGCATGACATGTGTGTGTGTGTGTGTGTGT
The DNA here is from genome assembly GCF_047967505.1 of Dipteris shenzhenensis. Lineage (NCBI taxonomy): Eukaryota > Viridiplantae > Streptophyta > Polypodiopsida > Gleicheniales > Dipteridaceae > Dipteris > Dipteris shenzhenensis. The sequence continues at coordinate 26,539,010 of NC_141610.1, forward strand.
GTGTGTGTGTGTGTGTGTGTGTGTGTGTGTGTGTGGAGGGGAAGCTGCAAATCAGAGCAAAGGAGGTTTTTTTATTAAGGGGCTCTATGGTTTATAACCTTGAAATCCCATAATTTGTGTTCTAAACAAATAGAATCCAACTCAAGTTGTCGAGAAGGGAGGAGAGGGATGGCTCCTAAAAAGGCTTGTGAAATACCTTTCTGTAAAGAAGCAATAAGTGGTTGGGAAGTCAAAGACAAAAGGGCATCTTTTTCTTCATTATCCAAGAGATCAAAATCAACCAGAGGATTCACAATATCATGTACACTTTTGCTTTCTATGAGGATAGGAGGAATGCCATTAATTGAAAAAGTTTGTTCACAATGGAAGGGAGGGTAGAGAAATAGAAATTTAGGTCACATGCATCTTGGCAGTCAACAATAGGAAGGGAAGACAATAGTTTGTTGAAAGCTTCTAGAAAATTCGACTGGTCTCTTTTTGATGCAACCAATAAGGCATTTAAATCATTGATAGAAGCAATGGTAAAAGCAGAGGGAGTCTTTTCTAGGGAAGCTCTTTTTTCAAAGTCTAATAATTTTTTGTGGAAATTTGGCGCTCTTAAACAAGAGAGGATGCATTAAGTACCAATAGGTGGAATAAGTAGACTGACATGAGTTGCAGAGTACCCCAAGTTAACAAGGGAAGGGATCCAAATGGTCTGCACAAGAGAAGTGGGTTAGTATGATAAAGAAGCAAGAATAGGGAGAAATTTTAGTAATTAATCCATAATTAGTTAATGGTATAAATTACTTTAGAAATAAATATATGGTAGTAGCCCACGACCAAGGGCTACTTGGGAAAATAATGTGTGTAAATAATTCAATATCCCATCATATAGATGAAACATATATTTATTTCCAAGTAATATTACCAATAATTGAAAAAGAAATATATTAATGGGATAATTAGAAAAGATACATAATCTCCAAACATTATTTTGATCTTTGCAAAAAATATTTTTTGTTAATATTTGATGAAATCCAAAAGAGATAACAATGTAACTTCAAGGGGTAGCCAAGGTAGTCGTGTACTTTGATAACAATTATTCAATGAGAGAAGAACTATACCTACCAACCAACCAAACAATAACCAAAGTCATAACTTTACTGATTATTGAATGGGTGACAGGTATCCTTCGCCTGCTTGTTATTGCTGTCACAGATAATACTCATAAAAAACAACAAGTACCTAGGCAAAAATATGGCATACATAAGAAAAAAAAGGGGTTCGAGCATATACAAAAGAAGGAAGTCAATTTTAGAGAAATAAATTAATTTTCTAGCCTTCCATAAAGGAGGCATGATAAAAGTAAGCAAAAAAAATCCTACCATATAGGAGGCACAGTAAATTAAAGGTTAGTGTAGTAATTTCCTAGCCTACCATAAAGGAGGCATTAAAGATTAAGAGAACTAATGTAGTTGCTACACCATCCATGGAGGAGGTACAATACTTGTTAGAAAAAATTTAGAGAAAATAGTTAACAAGCCTTCCATTAAGGAGGCACAATAAAGATTGAAAGTTATGGAAACATAGTCCCCTTATTTCGAGGGGCAAAGGAAATGAAGTAACATTAGATGTTAGTACAATGATGGGGTATGAAACTAATTAGGTGCTATTCAAATGCTAATACTAAATTGTGTCTATGAAATAGGAAAATAGTTAAAGTTAGAATTACATGGGTGACAAGCAAGGAAGCATGGCCCCATGTCTATTATTATTGTCAAGTGTACAATTGTTCAAAGGAAATACCATAGAGAAGAGCTAATAATAACTACAAATCCCTCATTATTTTAATTATGTCTTGGCATTTCTAGCGAGACACAGTCTAGTCCTAATAATTCCACCATATCTCTCAAGTTCTTTTCGGGCTTCCTCCAACTTTTGGTTGATGAAGGCTATTTTGACAGGGTCCTAATTAGCGGACATTCTAGCGGTCTTCTTATATGTCGGGCTGCTTGGTCCCAACTTTTTCTGGAAATAATCATCAAGGGTTATAGGAATTTTTAAAAAAAATTAAAGGGGGGAAGAGATTTAATCTATATCACAACTATCAGAAACTAAGTTATACGACAAACTCTCTAATTGAATACATAAACTTCATAGCTTAGGAAATTGCGACTAGTATTAAAAGAGTGGCCTACAATGGAATAGAAATGATGAAGAAGCATATTATCATAATGTATGCTTAGCATTTTTTATTTTATTTTTTAATTAAAAAATATGTGCATTTATCCGTGTGTATGGCAAGGCAAGCATACTCGTATAGGAAAAGATCAAAACGAAATCAAAAGGTAAAGAATAGGGTGATTAATAAGTGGGGTAAAATGGTGGGTTAATAATAACAAAAGAAGGTTAGCTTATGGTTATGAGGTATATAAGGTAGGGCTATAGTATAGTAGCATGCATGCATTACGCGTGGCATAGGAAAACAACACAAAGGAACAAGTCAAAGAAGAGGGAAAAGACGATGACCTATAATGGTTTCTCAGACTATTGGAACACACAACATCGCCACGCACAACAACGACCCTATATCATGAAAGGGAAAGTTCTACCAAGCATATAACAACTCAAAAGCAACAACGAAAATACATGCCAATGGTAGCTACGTAGCAGACAAAAGTAGAGTTAAACCACGGTCCACACGGTTCTCTTCTACTACGAGGAAGCAGACAGACACGGAGGAGGGAGCTAAGCACCAGATTAAAGAAAAGGTGAGTCGACAAATGCCAAATTGATGAGCGACGAGAAGCGCATCTCCAACATGTAACTATTGGTTAAGTTCATAATAGGTGAAGGTAACCTGACTCAAAAGGCTACATACCAAAGACTATGGCATCAACACAATACAGCTGCGCAACAAAGGGACCAACAAAGGCAGAGTTTTCGTATGTGATCATAGATATGCTAGTAGGGGATGCACCAAATCAATGTAGAGCAGAGAAAAAAAAGGGGGGGCTAAGGGCGACAGAATAGAGAGAGAGAGCATAGGCGATGCACCTGAGTAGTCGGCATGCTTGTAGAGAAGAGCAGACACCTAGTCATAATGTTTAGAGGGGGGTAGAGTAGAGGCAGAGCTTAGGAGGAGAGGGCGTAGAGGTGGAACATAGAGGCAATAGTCACAATAGCTAGTGAATAGGAGGTAGCTTAGTTAGTGGGGGCTAGGTAGGGGATAGGTAAGTACTAAATAAGCAAAATGCCACCGAAAATATAAAGGCACCTCCTAGAGTAGGTATGCTATTGTTGAAGGACAAATTGATGTAATGGGATCATACCTAGGGTCATAAGGTCTATGGTTGTGAGTGTGTGAACACATGGTCTATGTAGGTGTGCCTAAGTTAGGTGTGAACACATGGTTGTGAATGTGTGAACACATGGTGTGTGTAGGTGTGCCTAAGTTACGTGTGATTGATTATGTGTCAGTTAGTAGGTGTGAATGAGTGAATCTAGGAGTGTGGTGTGTGATTGAGAGATAATTGTGGATCTAGAGATGCTCTCTTGAGCTCACATATGATGTCACTCTTGGATGTAACTTGTGCCTATATATTGGGCATATCTCTCATGAATAAACACTCCCTTTCCATCATCTTGGTCTCTCCATCTTGTCTCCATGCTACTCCAACATGTGGTATCGAAGCCTTTCTATCCTCCTTGAGCCTTCACCCATGTCCTAGTGCCACCTCCTCATCATCTTTTTCAACCTTCTTCCACCTCTTCCAAGTCTATCCCATTTTCCCCAATTTTGCCAGAATCTTGCAACATCGATTTCTCCACATCCAACTGTTAACTTTCAAAATCCTTTGCGCTATAGCTTCCCCATACTAGGCCGCACCTTTAGGCTGCACCTTTTCACCATTGGGATTGACGAAATTGTACTCTGAGCTACCATGCTGCCCTGTTCTTTGGTCACCAAACTTCCTCAAAATTCTACCTCTGTAGTCACAATTTTGACTTGCCCTATTAGTTGCGCTTGAAAAACACTTAGGGCTAGCTGTTACCAAAATTTGAGCTCAATCCGACCGAGGGAGATATTAGTGTTTCTTTGGCCGACTTTCCTTATGTAATGCTGGATTACTGTGCGCACTATTTTGCCCATCCTTTGTGTTGCTAGTAGGCCTCAGTAAGGGCTTTCATTTCCACCCAAAATCCCCTTGGTTTCTGCTCAAGATAGGTCAAATTTTATCCTCCAGTCTCTGTTTGCTCAATTTGGGGGCTTCTCTCAAATCTCCTTCATGGCTGAAGCATTGCAAGTGGTTAGATGCTCAAAAGTTTCCTTGTTTATCATTTTTCACTTTTGTTTTTGGTCATCTACCCATATAATGTCTTCTAGCATCGATTCAAGATTGATATTTGGGTTGCTGTCCAGTTTGACTATGTTTGACTATGTATATGTTTGGATGGTGAGCTTCATTGACAACAATGATGTAGCCTATTTGATGCTTGAAGGTGACTCAGTGATGAATGTAGTTTCTATCATGATAGTTGAAGTGTATTTACATTTGGATGATTGCATTATGCCATGCATTCATGAGCTTCTATATACAAGAGTAGATACTACCCTTATTTTCCTAACAAGTGGTAAGACCCTCTTCATATTTGATTTATGTGAAGGCATATGGGATGCAAGAAAGATCAAAGGGCAAAGGAGTTACAAGAAGGGCTACACCAAGAACCTCTCCAATGACGATGTACCTCACACTACGATAGCTTGGAAGAGAAGGAGGAAAAGGACAAGATATGCCATCAAAAGGGGGAATTTCCCCACATCTTCAAAGTACATTTTTTTTTTTGTGTGTGGTCAATAAGGGTTCTCTGCCTTGGGATGTCCCCCTCAAATGATTGTTAGTCTTATGTTTTACCTTTCTAGATCTAAGGGTATTCCCATGCATAGTCATTGTCTATCTCCCAGTTTGTAAACCAAGAGTCCTAGAGTGAGTCACAGGTTGGGGCCATGTGTAATGCCACATGATGGTGGGCAAGCCATGGAGCATCCCATGTACTACTGCTGAGGGATGAGGTCATCAATTTGTGGGGGGGAATGAAGGACAAATTGATGTAATGGGATCATACCTAGGGTCATAAGTGTTAGATATCAATGCTCCGCTCTCGTGTAACTACGCGAGAACCAGCTAACTCTATTGTAAGCCCCCCATATGAGGAGAAGGCATTTGAGTAGCTCAGTTATCCGGTAGGTCCTGGTTTGGACACTAGATGGGGACCATGTGTGGCCTGATGGCTGGATGGAGTTGGCACACTGCCAACTAGGCTACATGCAAGTGCAGGAAGGCATCCCATGACTGACCGCATTAAAGGTAGACAGAGCATTTCCCGGGGCAGCCCTCTCTCGGGTTGCAGGGCCTGTTTGGAGCTCCAAATGATCTCGGATGGCTTTGGGCTGAACCACGGTTCTATCGTGTGGTCGGTGGCCTATTTTGAGACCGAACCGTTTTGGGCGAACTGGCAGTCACCGAATTGGGTCTAACCGACTACGACTGGTGGCTATATAAGAGCAAGCCCGTGAAGCCCATTTCATCACTGGCTATAGCAACCCTCATTCCTTAGCATCCAGCCTCCGTCCTCTATTGTTTCCAGCTCGCCATCGAAGCTTCTTTCACAGGAGCGCATGGTTGGGAGGCAGCGCCATCTATTTTATCAGTTGTACAGTAATCAAATTTTTTATTCTCCATACTATCTGCTTTTCTCTCTTGCATACGAGATCCTGTTATCTGTTGAGCACAGACGTTGTATTATTTTCTTACATGGTATTAGAGCCTGGACTCTAGCAAGAAGATTTGGTAGTGTGTTTCTGTTTGCGAGTAGATTGTGAGACTTGGATCTGGAGCTGTGTCATGGGTCAGCAAGAAGCAACCTATAGTGGCTCTTTCTTCTACCGAGGCTGAGTACAAGTTAGCATGCTTTGCTTCTTGTGAGGCAGTGTGGTTGAGGAGGATTTTAGGGGACATGGGTGTAGTGCAGAACAAGCCTACACAGTTATCATGTGACAATCAGAGTTGCATGGCGATTGCAAAGAACCCTGTGTTCCACGCTCGAACAAAACACATTGAGATTCAATATCACTTTGTACGCGAGCTCATCATGGATGGAGAGGTCGACTTGGTGTACTGTCCGACTATAGAGAATGCTACGAACATCTTCACGAAGGCTCTTGGAAGAGACTTGCTGGAGAGGCATCTTCATCGACTTGGCATTGGGCCGAAAAAGTAAGTTCACTTGCGGGTGGACATTGAGGGGGGGTGTTAGATATTAATGCTCCAGTCTCGTGTAACTACACGGGAACAAGCTAACTCTACTTGTAAGCCCCCCATATGAGAAGAAGGCATTTGAGTAGCTTGGTTATCCGGTAGGTCCTGGTTTAGACACCAGATGGGGGCCATGTGTAGCCTGATGGCTGGACGTACTGTCCGACTACAGAGAATGCTGCAGACATCTTCACGAAGGCTCTTGGAAGAGACTTGCTAGAGAGGCATCTTCATCGACTTGGCATTGGGCCGAAAAAGTAAGTTCACTTGCGGGTGGACATTGAGGGGTGGTGTTAGATATCAATGCTCCACTCTCGTGTAACTATGCGGGAACCAGCTAACTCTACTTGTAAGCCCCCCCATATGAGGAGAAGGCATTTGGGTAGCTCAGTTATCCGGTAGGTCCTGGTTTGAACACCAGATAGGGGCCATGTGCGGCCTGATGGCTGGACGGAGTTGGCACACTCCAACTAGGCTACATGCAAGTGCGATAAGGCATCCCATGACTGACCGCATTGAGGGTAGATGGAGCATTTCCTGAGGTAGCCCAGTCTCGGATTGCGGGGCCCATTTGGAGCCCCAGATGATCACGGATGGCTCTGGGCTGAACAAAAGCCATAGATCAGTTGCTCTATTTTATGCCACGGTTCTATCGTGTGGTCAGTGGCCTATTTCGGGACCGACCCCCAGTCGACCATTTTGGTCGGTCACCCAATTGGGTCTAACCGACTAGTGGCTATATAAGAGCAAGCCCATGAAGCCCATTTCATCACTAGCTATAGCAACCCTGATTCCTTAGCATCTAGCCTCCGTCCTCTACTATTTCCAGCTCGCCATCGAAGCTTCTTTCACAGGAGTGCACGGTTGGGAGGCAGCACCATCTATTGTATCAGTTCTACAGTAATCAAATTTTTGATTCTCCATACTATCTGCTTTTCTCTCTTGCATACGAGATCGTGTTATCTGTTGAGCACAGATGTATTATTTTCTTACAATAAGGTCTATGGTTGTGAGTGTGTGAACACATGGTGTGTGTAGGTGTGCCTGAGTTAGGTATGACTAATGATGTGTCAGTTAGTAGGTGTGAATGAGTGAATGTAGGAGTGTGGTGTGTGATTGAGACATAATTGTGGATCTAGAGATGCTCTCTTGAGCTCACATATGATGTCACTCTTGGATGCAACTTGTGCCTATCTATTGGGCATATCTCTCATGAATAAACACTCCCTTTCCATCATCTTGGTCTCTCCATCTTGTCTCCATGCTACTCCAACAATTGCTTCTTCCCTTATCCAAACGTAAAATATTTGAAAACTAAACATGTTTAGCATTTTAAATACAGTTTATACACATTAAAATAAAGAAAGGGGGAAAATAAAAAAGAAGTAAATAATTAATAGGAGCTATATAAGATATTTAAAGAATCAATAGTTAAAAAATGACTAATTACATGTCGCAAATTGCTATTTGCAATATTATCAAGGTATGCCTTAGGGTAAAAGTGTAAATAACAATATATTGAGAAAAAAAGGGGGGAGTTTTGGTTGCTACCACATAGCATCAATAAACTGTAACCTTCTAGATAATAGAGGGTACTAATAGATTCAAGAGTCAAGGGAAACATTGCCCTTTGCATCAATATTTACAGAGAAACCATTGTCAATACAAAGTATTCTAGGTGAGCTACAATCAAACAAGGCAATGCATTAGTTTTGTAGAACATGAAGGGTGCTAGTGTGTGAGTATGTTTGTTAGGACTAATTAATAGGTGAATGTGTGTGTGTGTGTGTGTGTGTGTGTGTGAAAGTGAGAAACATTATAAAGCTAAATTAATGTGTATCTGCATGCATGTGCATGCGTGTGTGCGTGCATGCATGCGTGCATGTGTGTGTGTGTGTGTGTGTGTATGTGTGTGTGTGTCTGTGTGCATGTGTGTGCATGCATGCATGCATGCGTGCATGTGTGCATGCATGCGCGCACGCATGTGTGTGTGTGTGTGTGTGTGTGTGTGTGTGTGTGTGTGTAGATATAGATATACTATAACATATATATATAGATAGATAGATAGATATACCTATACATAGACATAGACATACACACACACAAACACACACACACACACACATACACATTTATTTATTTATTTATTTATTTATTTATTTATAGGATATTTATCTCTATTGCATTCTATATACATTATATAAGATATTATATATTATATATTATATTCTCTCTCTCTCTCTCTCTCTCTCTCTCTCTCTCTCTCTCTCTCTCTCTCTCATGTCCTACAAATGTATACACACACACACACACACACACATATAGTATATTATAATATATATATTATAATATATGAGACATAATATATATATTTGTTTATGTTTTATCTTATATGTATGGATATGTGTGTGTGTATGTGTGTGTTATAATATAATATATAATATAGTTTTTACATATAAGATAACATAATACTCTCTCTCTCTCTCTCTCTCTCTCTCTCTCTCTCTCTCCCCTCCCTGTACATATTTTATTTTATATATATATAATTTATTATACAATATTTTATATAATATTGTACTATAATATATATTAGGTAATAATATAATACTCTCTCTCTCTCTCTCTCTCTCTCTCTCTCTCTCTCTCTCTCTCTCTCTCTCTCTCTCTCTCTCTCTCTCTCTCTCTCTCTCTCTCTCTCTCTCTCTCCATGTATTAGCATCGTGGTCTTTTTTATTTGATTGGCTATCGTGTGCTGAGTTGGAGTTTTGCATGACACAATTCGCAAGGTGAGTCTGGGCATGTCATAATCATCTCAGAGGCCACCCGTAGCCCATGGCCCACCATCAGCCTCAGTCACTATGGTGTGCAATGCCTAGATTGTGCCACCTCATCCTTCTTTGCTCCTCCCTACTACCATCTGTCATTATCACGACTGCCCTTCGTGGATCAGAGTAGCCATGTGGTGCAATCGCATCTTTGCAGTTTGCCCTCCTCGTGCCATGTGGCATGTCACCGTGCATAGCTACCAGCAACCAAATTGCCCCCCCTCTGTGAATATTTACTCCATTGCACCATCAAGGGAGTGGTATACGCTTCTTTTGGGAGCCTCACAAGGTTGGGGAAATACTAATTCTCTTTGGGCAATAAAAATGCACCACCTGCCATCATACTAGAAATTTCTTTGTCCAAACAAAAGGGTAGGTGGGCAAGATTTTCATCACCTCATCACACATTTCCTTACGTTGCTACTCATCCCCATCATGCTTTGTATTTTGCTACATTCAGGGAGAGGGGAGTATAAGTAGAACTCCTGAGTAGAGGAGGATGCTCAATAAATTTAATTAAAGGTGAACCCACAAATCTTTAGGCCCAAATAGAATGCTCTTTGAAGCACTTCATGTTCTCAATTCCACACATCCACTATAAACCTGCATTAGGACTCTAGTAGTTATACTCTAGATAACTGAGTTTCTAGCTGCAATGAGTTGCACATAGAGTTGAGGTGCCCAACTTACCATAGCTCCCAATTCTACTAAGATTCCATAATGCAGATTATAGATCCTACTCCCTAAACTCTACACTCTATTACAGAGTCATGAGTCATCACTGAGACACTGAATACAGGGCTAAGGCCCTGCATGGACCCAAATTTGAGACATCCTTAGACACATTTGTATTGCATTGTATGCATAAACTTGCTAGATTTTCTACATGCATGTGCTTTACATTTCCATTTAGGTTTGTCCTTACTTTGCAAGGCTCAACCTAGCATATTTAAATTTTGAATCATCAGCTCTAGCCATGTGCCTTGAACATGGGCTTTTCCCTTTGACATGCCCCATGATGTCTAACCCCTCCTACATGTATGTGTGTGTAGGTGTACATGAGAAAGGGAAAGGAGGCAATGGATCTCCTATATTTGAGTCTCTGTGTGTGTGTGCATGGGAGGAAGACACTTAGGAGAAGAATATGTGGGTGTGTGATGGAGAGAGAAAGGATATAAAAATGTCCTTTTGAGGTTTTGGCAAAAAAATCACAACTTGATGTAGATGTGCTTTTTGGTGATTTCCTCTGTTGAGCTTAAGGGAGACTCATAGAACTATTTTCTAAAACTATAACGAGCACCAAAGCCATTACATGTGATTTACAAAATGCTCACAAATATATGGCAACACAGTGTTTCATCTATGTAGTAAACTTTATCTAGCATGTTTGAAAATAAAAATAATTTCAATGAGCTAGCATTTTTTACAAAGTGTTTATAATATCAAACACCTTAGAGTGATAAAAATTTGTTTAAAAATCATTTTGGCAAAAGTGGTTAGCGTAGTGAGTGGCATTGTAAGTCGCATTTCATAAATAAGCATCTTTATATACTACACATAATAGCCACAGAGTGTCATATCTTCATGAAGCCAATATTATATCTTAATAGAAAGTCACCACATCACAATAAATGCTAAAACTAAAAGAGATTAAGTGCTCCTAATCGCAACTGCCAAAATAGGTTCTACATTAAATCTCGCTTTTATAGTTTTGAATTATCCCATATATAAGTGTTCTACATATAAAAAAATTTAATGGGTATCATGATTAGTCACTTTATAAGTATAATTTTAACATTTTAAGGTTCTTATGTTATCCTTTAACCTTGTATCTTTGAATTAGAGCATAACAAATAGTCAAAACAAGGTTTGAACTTGGTGTTCTACATGATATTAGGTTCTATAAAAACTCACGCTACTCCATAATATCCTATTGACGACATATACCATAGTATGTTTGAGTTTGTTAGACATGTCAAATAATTTGCAAAAGATCAAATTTTACCTCGCTGCTGTCAGCATTCACTAAAATTACATTTGAGGCCATAGATCATAATAAGCATGATTATCTAGCTCCAAAGCAGTCTAAACATATGTTTTATACTTTCCTTAGACCCTAGGACTTACAAACTCTAAAAAAACTCATTCTAATTAAGAAGTACTCATTAACATCATATCTTCTAAATCCTCTCTCTCTGCGCCCCCTTCGAAATAGCCACTACCTTCCTCTTCATCATCATCACCGCCTCCAATTGCCCCTCCAATTTGTTGCACCTCATTCAAGGCTTCATCCATAGGCTTCATCCATATGTCTAGGCTGTTCAACAAACACGTATTAGAGACAAGTACATCATGTAATTCTTTGATTTAAGCACTTGATGAAAGCAAAGAATGTCTAGTTTAAAGGTCTTACATCAACCCATGGGTGAACTCCCCCCTTTTTGCACTCATCTCAAAGAGTCCGCTGTAAGAGCATCTGCAATGCAAACTCATCCTCTCCCTCATGCCCTCTAAAATCCCTTGAAAAATGGAGATGGAGGTAGGTGGTCTCATGCAGGTATCTAAACTAGTAAGCCACTTCCTCACCTTTTCCCTACTACTCCCCAAGGTGGTGTCAGACCTCCTTTTCCCCCCTCCTAGACCATTGTGTCTTGACATTCTACATTCAAATGTACATTGCATGGTACAAAGAATAAAAAGTAAAATCACAAATCCATGCATTCTGCTAAAAAAACCCAAGAAAAGCATAAACCCAAGAAAAAGAAAAACATATGCTACAAAACATTCCAAAATACAAAAAGGCAGATATTAAAAAGTGACTTTAAATGTAAAACTTTTTCAATCTCATTAATGTGAAATATCTATTAAAAGGGATTATAATGTTTGTACAAAATAGATAGACATCAAACTACTGACTAGCATTACTATCACTAGCATCAAGACTCTCATCCTCATCAATTGGAGGCCACACTCAACACCCTCTTCTATGGCTTCAGGTCCATCCAATTGTACTCTTCATGGATACTTTACCCTTGATCCATGAAGTCATGAACATAGTTCACGATATCCTTTACATGGGTTGAATTGCCCATATTATATGTCTCTTGATCTCTCCATAGGGTGTGGTAGTCTAAGTTAATCTTTTTCCATTGCCAAGTTTCTCTCTGAAAGTGTATCCAATGTGGGGTTCAGTGGTGTCCTCCCATGGCCACTTTAGAAAGTTTACTTGGTTGAGTTTGTCTCAAACATGAGATAGCAAGGAGCCCATGTCCCATATTAACGAGACATTAGAGGCTAAATTCAAGGAAGACTAGCAAGGTTTTGGATGTTCCAAGAATCTAAAGTATTAAAACATTTAAGTGATAGGGGTAGATAAGAGACATTTTGAAGCAATAGGAGAAGATAAGGGGCTAAATTTATGAATGAGAGGGGTTGAAAGAAGGGAAATAAAGAGGGGGGGAAAGAGGGCAATGGGATGGATCAAAAAGAAAGGGCAATGGAAAGGTTAGAAGGTGGATGGGGGATGAGGGGGGATGGAGGGCTGAGTTTATAAAGGGGATGAGAGAAAGAGGGGGAAAAGAGGGCAATGGGAAGGATAGGGAAGAGATGGCAAGAAGAGGCATGGGAAAATGTACAATTTTGATGAGGGATGGTGGAGATAAAAAGAAGGTAGACAGGAGGAGGACGAGGGGCTAAAAGAAGGCATAAAAGAGGGGGGAGAGAGAGAGAGAGAGAGAGAGAGAGAGAGAGAGAGAGAGAGAGAGAGAGAGAGGAAAAAGAGGATGATGGGAGGCATAGGGACGAGAGGGCAATGGTAAATTTATAAGGGGGAAAATGAAATAAAGGGGGGGTGGATGAGGGGGGGTGGAGGGCTGAATATATAAAGGGGATGAGAGAAAGAGGGGGAAAAGAGGGCAATGGGAAGAATAGGGAAGAGAGCGGGAGAAGGCAGGAGATTTGAAATTTAGACAAAGGATGGGACGAGGAAAATAAAATGAAGGGGGATGGGAGGAGGAGGGACTGAATTTATTGAGAGGGCCTGAAAGAAGGAGAAATAGAGAAGAAAAAGACAGGGTATAGGGGGTAATGGGAGGGATAGGGAAGAGAGTGCAATGGCAAATTTAGAAGTGAGCGAAAGAAACCAGGTCATGGTGGTCGAGTGGAGCGTGTGGTGTGAGGGAAAGCGTGGAGGGCAGCTTTGTGTATTGAGCAGGTGATTCACAAAGGGTTTCCATTCATCCTCCACCAAGGTCATTTTGAAAACCAAGCTTGGCTTCCATCCTCCACGACGCTCAATTTTAAAATCGATCTTGTTGAAAAATGCAAATCCAAGGTTGTTTTTAAAATCAAGCTTGATAAAGAATGAAAAACTAAGCTTGGTTTTTAAATTGAGCTTAATGGGAATGAAAATCCAAGCTTGGTTTTAAAATCAAGCTTGATGGAGGATGAAAGCCAATTAAGACCAACGTTCGCTTCCATCCTTCACCAAGGGTTAGCTTTCATCGTCCACCAAGATCAGTTTTAAAATTGAGCTTGGATTTTCATTCACCACCAACCTTGGTTTGGGGGATCAAAATCCAAGCCCGGTTTTAAAACCGACATTGGTGGAGGATGAAAGGAAACCCTTAGTGAAGGATGAAATCCAAGGCTCTTGCTAATCTCAATTTCCAAATCAACTTGGTGGAGGATGAAAAGCCAAGATGGATGGAGGAGCAAAGCTCAATTTTAAAATTAAGTTTGACTATTCACCCTCCACCAAGCTTGATTTTGAAATCAAGATTGGTGGAGGATGAAAGCAAATGAGCTTGGCTTTCATTCTTCACCAAAGGCTGCCTTTCATCCCCCACCATGGTCAATTTTAAAACCAATCTTGGATTTTTATCCTCCACTAATCTTGGTTTTGAAACCAAGTTTGGTGAAAAATGAAAATTCAAGCTTGGTTTTAAAACCAAAGCTTGCTAGAGAGTGAAAAGCCAAGCTCAATTTTAAACTTGATCTTAGTGAAGAATGAATATCCAAGCTCAATCTTATGACCAAGATACATGGACATTGAAAGATAACCCTTGGTGGAGGATGAAAGCCAAGGTTCATTTTAAAGATGACCCTATCTTTAAAACCAAGCCTTTTAGAGGATAAAAGCCGAGCTTGGTGGTGGCTCAATTTTAAAACTGAGCTTGGTGAGTTGGAGAATAAAAAGCCAAGCTCAATTTTAAAAGTAAGCTTGGTGGCCACCAAGAATTGGCTTTAAAACCAACCTTCACTTTATCATTTGGTGATTTTGTTATTTAAGTTTAATTTTTTAATGTCTAATTTTTAAAAGTTATTTTGTTGTTTGTCTTATTTTTTTAAGTTATTATTTTTAGAATGCAGTTTGAAATGTGAAATCAATCTTCACTACCCTATTCCCAGCTTGATGCCTCCTTACCCTTTAAAACGTGGAACTTGACTCTCATTTCGAATAAGGAGCTTGAAGACTCAAGCAAGTTGCTGGGAGCTTTTCAAACTTGAACGCCTTTTAAAGATATTGAATCCACAATTCAAACACTATCACACAGTATGTTTTTATTCAATTTTGCAAGGGGAGAGAGGTAGGGAGGTATGAGAGACCAAGAGAGGAGTAGAGGAAGAGGAAAAGATAAGGAAGGAAGAAGAGGAAGGAGTATAAGAAGAGGAAAAGAGAGAGAGAGAGGGGGGGGGCCAAATCAATGTTCTAGGAGATGCTTGCCCATTTTTCTTTTTTGGTTGTTGCAACAAGTAAGAAGATTAGACTCGACCATGTAAAGTGGTGCATCTCTTTCCACTCTTTCATTCAAACTTTCATTAGTAGTAGATGAGGAAGTGAAAAAAATGAGGTCTAGCTTCCCAAGATGAAGAAGAGATAGACGATGTTGCCTTCTTTCTTTTGCTCCTTTTGCTCTTTCTCTGATTTGATCACTAGGGTGATGGAGGTGGTAGGCACAAGGTTTGAGCTAGAATCAATTGTGGCATCGTTGGCACTACAGGTATCAAGTGGGAGCCTTGAGCTAGAATCTGACGTGAGGAGAAGCTTTCAAGCAAGGAAGATAGTTTGTAGATAGTCAACCCTACACAACAAGAGATTAGGTGACAAAATATGAAGAGGGGAGAGGAGAAGAGTGGAGATGAGGAGAGAGGGCACAGCTAGAGAGCACACCACAAATGACTAACTGTACACTAGAATTAGTTGAAAAAATAGAATATATACAAACCATTTTAGGGTTAGGGTTAGGGGATCTAACCCTTTCCTTTATAGCACTCTATAAGGTTAGTGCTATGCACATATGATCACGTGATGGTGCTATGCACACATGATCACATGATGTTGAGCGTGAACTCTCAACACCTTCCCTCAAGATCAACATCATGAAGTAGGCCTTCCCTCAAGATGATGATTCTGGGGAATCGAAGAAGGACTGAGCATTACATTCCATCATGAACTCTCAACACCTTCCCTCAAGATCAACATCATGAAGTAGGCCTTCCCTCAAGATGATGATTCTGGGGAATCGAAGAAGGACTGAGCATTACATTCCATCACACCCCTTTAATGGGAATGTCCTTCCTCTGCATCAAACCAAGAGCTAGTCGGTGTTTCTCGAATAGCTCTTTACCGAGAAGTACACTGGCTCTTCTGTAGCCATGATGGTAGTCATAAGAGCATAGTTGGTGGTTTCCACCTGAATTGCTTTGCCTTTCTGAGCATATGTCAATCTGGCTGGTGGTCTGCTTTCCCTAGTAGATCGTCTGAGCTACTGTGGCGCTGCTTGGGGTGTTGCTGGCAATTCTTGCTCTTCTTCATCAACCTGTTCTGTAGATGACTGTGAAGTCGATGCTTCTATCTCCTGTGTAGGTGAGGTTTTCCATTCTGATTCCTCATCAAAGATTACATCTCTGGAGATAATGACTTTGCGGTTGATGGGATCATACAATTTGTAGGCTTTGCTTTCTTCACTGTAGCCAACCATGATGCATTTGCATGACTTCGCATCCAATTTCCTGCGATGATCATCATGTATGTGGGCATATGCTATGCAACCAAATATGTGGAGATGCCCAATGCGTGGCTTGTGTCCACTGAATGCTTCATAAGGAGTCATACCTTGTATCGGTTCAGTAGGAAGCCGATTAAGCAAATAGTTAGCTGTAGCTACTACTTCTACCCAATACTGATTCAGAAGATGCTTTTCACTAAGCATTGCTCTAGCACTGTCTGCTAAAGTCCCATTCTTCCTTTCAGCTCTTGCATTTTGCTGAGGAGTATCTGCACATGTGAATTGTCTTCGAATGCCGTGATTTTTGCAAAAGTTCATGAATGCTGAAGACATGTATTCACCTCCTCTGTCTGATCTCATGACCTTAATCTTTCTGCCTGTTTGGTTTTCTACCATGGCTTTGAATTCTTGAAATCTGGCAAACACTTCAGATTTCTCTTTCAAAAAGTAGACCCAACAATATCTGCTGTAGTCATCGATGAAGGTCAAGTAATTAAGTGAACCATTGATGCTGCGGGTCTGGGCATAACCCCATACATCTGTATGAATCAAATCAAGAATACCTCGTGCACGAGAGGTACTTTTGACAAAGTTGGTTTGCTTTTGTTTGCCGAAGCAGCATGCTTCACAAACCTTTCCAAGAAACTGTAGCTTCGGAATCCCAATTGCCATATTCTGATTCCGGAGATCTAACAAGTACTTGAAGTTGACATGACCATATCTCTTGTGCCATTTTGCAGATAGTGGCATCTGTTGCATTTGAGCTGACATGGCATGTTTATCTGGTACTGTAGCTAGCATCCTGTATAAGTGTCCTTCCTTGACACCTTTTGCTACTAGCTGACCTCTTTTGGATTTGTCTCTGATAGTGCATTCATCACCGTCGAAGATGACTTTGTAGTTGTGTTCCGTCATTTGACCTACTGACAAAAGGTTCTTGCTAAGCTTCAGAACATAGAGCACATCTTTGACTAATCCTTTTGTACCAGTGAAATTGTTCATAGGGATAACACCTGTCCCTTGAACCGGATTCGGTGTATTGTCTGCTGTGTAGATGACATTCTTTTGACCTTCTAATGGCTTCATTTCTGTGAACCATTCCTGGTGATTTGTCATATGAAATGATGCACCGCTGTCGATGTACCAAGGATCCTATTCCACTTGGTCGACTTGATAGCTCAAATCCTCTTTGGGATTGAAATCAGTGTCTAGGTGCATTGTATCAGTCTGATGCAATTCCTCACTTGTAAGAAACATATTTCCATGTTCATTTGCAAAATGACTGTGACTAGAATGTCCACCATGATGATTTCCTCTTCCTCAGGAATTCCCTCGATTACTGCTGGATTGACCGCCTTGGTCATACTGCTTCTTGCGGCAATCTCTTTCATAGTGTCCAAACTTGTGACAATAGTTGCATTGAACGTTTGATACATTGGTGGATGCATTCCCTCGTCCATGAAATCTTCCTCGGTTGGAATGATTTCCTCTTTGCTGATTCTGATGTTGCTGAGGATGATGCTGATGCTGATGCTGATTTTGACTTTGTTGATGATGACCACTTTTCTGATATGATCTACCTCTGTTTCTGCCTTTGCCTCTGCTTCTGTCTGAAGCTGTGAATGCCTGATCATTAGAATGACCTTTACGTGCTTGAATGGCCTGAGTCCTGAGTTCTTCACCAAGTAGAACTGACTGAAGTTCTTCCAGTGTTGGAATTTGCCGTTGGATGGCAATACTCTGGACTAGATTCTCATATCCTTCTCCTAGTCCATTCAGGATTACTTGAACCATTTCTGCGGGATTCATAGTCTCTCCTGCTGCTGCAAGTTGATTGTTGTAGTCTTTGATGCGGAGTACATAAGCATGACCGGTTTCATATCCCATGCTTCTTTTGATGTCTTGACTGTGTTGAGCTGTCCTAGCATGACATCTTGCACATTCTACTTGATCAGGTGATAGGCATACTTGTCTTTCTTATCCCATTCTGCTTGAGCTCGGGCAATGGCAGGATCTGCTACTGGTGTGGAAACTGTTTGTGTAGATGTAGATCCCGATGTAGATCCCGTTTTTGGTGCTATGACAATAGATGGAGTAGAGCTACTGGTGGCTGGATCGGCCAATGGTCTAGGTATAGATCCATCGACATACTACCATTTGTCCTGAAGCACAAGAATGGTCTCCATTCGGTATTTCCATGTACCGTAATTGGAGTTGTCTAACTTAGCAGATGCCTCCAGATTGAGGTTGCTATCGACATGGTGCAAACAATGTACTCAAAAGTGTCCTGAAAAAACTCTGTATGAATCAACTGCAAATACACTGAAGATGCCAAGTGAAATCTCTATACCATCGGTGAAGATAGAACTACAGTATATAAGATCTGATCTGTGTTACAAGGCTTGTGGCAATGATGTCGGGAATAGCCAAGAGGCTTTACAAGGCTGAAAAATGATGTGCACGATGCCATGAGATAGCCAAATAGGCTTTACAATGGTGGCATGTGTGTGTGAAATCAAGTGCTATCTGCCCACTGAATCAATCTGCAATGCCTCTGAACTCTGAATTCTGCTCACTGAACTGATGAACGTAAGGTTTCAGGTAATGTAATGATGTGAAATCGGATGTGAGCGTATGGACTGACTCCGAGTAGGTACTAGTCGGGAATTTCGGGCATGGCTTCGATTGGCAACTTGGGGAATTCAAAGCGTCCCCTCTATGGCGATCTAGTCTACTCTGATCTAGATCTAAACCAACCGTCGATCGATGAAAGAGCAGCAAATAATTCCTTTTCTTTTGTTCTTTTTAAGTGCTGGGTCAGATGCGTCGATGTAGAGGCAAATGTGCGTGAAGGAAGTGGTTTTGTCGGCGAGGCTCAAATGTGAGTGTAACTTGCGCCAAAATGTACACGCGATGTAACGAGCGCGTAGAGCACAAAAAACCGAGCGACTTTCCTTTTTGGAGCACCCTCAAATTCTTCCTGGATCAAGAGATATGACTTGATCTATGTGGAGGGGCAAAAGGAGTGCAAATGGTGCTCAATGATGATGTGTCACTGTGAGTCACATTGGTGATGATGTGGCACTGTGCTTAGCAAGAGGTGTGCCAGTGAAGCTCTGTGCTGAGGTGGCAGGAGTGTGCACATGCAGTGTGTGCACAGTGTGCCTGGCAAGGGACTGTGCCTGCAGAGGGTCAGTGCTGACTGGACTGCTGAGGTGGCAGTGCTGAGGTGGCACAGATGATGTCAACAGGGTGACATGGCAATGCTGATGTGGCACTGATGACATGGCATAGATGACGTGGCACAGGTGACGTGGCACAGGTGATGTGTCAGGTGACGTGGCAATCGATGATGATGTGGCAGTGTGGATAGGCTAATGACGTGGCAGATAGGATTGACACATGGCAAAATTTTAACCAAAGACCAAACCCAGGGTCCAGTGACCTGACCCAGGTCAAAGCCTATCTACCACGTGTCACAACTGTAATCAAACAGTTAACCCAAGGTCATCTCAACCAGACCCTGGTTCTATTCTATCTACCACGTGTCTGACTGTTGGGCACCGGAATCTTTGAAAGATTCTGACAGAATCCAAAAAGATTTTGTTGACCTCTGGATTTCCGTTGATGGAGTCGTGTTCGCTCCCGTTGATCGATTCGTCTCGCGGGAGAGGTTGCATTGTGAGCTCTCCCTGAAAGCTTGAAGCTTAGACTATAGGTTGATGATTCGGTCGTCCAATCGGTTGGACGAAAGCCTACGGGACCATTGGAGCTGTGACGCCGCTGAGCTCGTTCTAGTTGATCGATGGGCTTCTGATGGCTAGAAGCTATCCTTGCTGGAGGTTGGGCGTTCGTGAGAGCTTGCAAGCGTCGTGTGAGCTGTCTCGACCGCGGCTAGAATCGATGATGGCAACTATGAAGCTGCTTACAGAGAAGGCAGGAGCATTCTGGAGCAATAGGTCGGGTTAGAGCCCCGATGCTGAGCAGCTGCTTGAAGCGAGGCAACTTGTTGGAGTGTCAGGTCAGTTGGAGAGGCCGGTCGTCTGGAGTTGGCTGGAAGAGCTAGTGCTGCGGGCGGCTATTGACTAATGATGCAGGCGTTCGTTCGTCGGTGTGGATGGAGACAACCGTTGGTCATGTTGTAGAGTCTCCCTCCTCAGTTGCTTGCTTCGGAGCCTTTGAAGACTCAAGTCTCTATCTTGATAGGCTGCTGGTCACGTAAGAGAAGCTGGTGCTAACGAGCTTCCTGGCTCTTGGAAGCCTTGGCTCTTAGCAGTGAGAGATGAAGCTTTGGTCTTTGTTGCAGACATTGAAGCCATCAGTTGGAGAGCTTGAGATCAAGGAGGTCCAGTCGTGGAGTTGTGGCTGGCTACTTGCAACTGTCGTTGCTGTCCTTGTTGTTGACTACGCTGGAGAAGCGAAGGCTGGAGTTGGAGCTATGGGTTGAAGGAGCCACAATACACCGAAAACTAAGAGCTGCTGTAGGTCGTGTGAGCTCTAGGTTGATGAAGGAGCGTCCAGACTTAGAGAAACGGCAGAGAGTAGGTAGATACGCCCTTCAAAGGAGCTGCTAAAAGTAGCTCATTGTCATGGCTGCTATTTGGCTTTGCATGCAGGGTGTTGAGCAAGGAAAGCCGCTGCTACTCGCGTAGGTCAATGATCTACAGAAGACGAGGGTGTAGATAGCCGTCAAGTTCAAGGAGGCTGAGAAGACCGTCGAGCCTAAAGCTGTGCCAAGCCCAAAGCTGAGAAGAAGCTTAAAGAAGACTCTCTCATAGCCTCTCTCTCTCACTCTTTCTTTCTCACAATAAGAACTCCAATGGATGGAATTGTCCTAGAATGAGCAAAGGAGATTAACGGAAATCTCTCAATCTCTCATGGACGGAATTCTCACATGAACAGAAATTTCTCTCAAAGAAAACAGAAGTTCTCTCAGCGGAAGAGAACACTCAATCACTCTCTCACACTCTCAAGAATTACAATGTCTCAGCGGAAGACAAGGAAGCTCTGATACCATGACAAAATATGAAGAGGGGAGAGGAGAAGAGTGGAGATGAGGAGAGAGGGCACAGCTAGAGAGCACACCACAAATGACTAACTGTACACTAGAATTAGTTGAAAAAATAGAATATATAAAAACCCTTTTAGGGTTAGGGTTAGGGGATCTAACCCTTTCCTTTATAGCACTCTATAAGGTTAGTGCTATGCACATATGATCACCTGATGGTGCTATGCACACATGATCACATGATGTTGAGCATGAACTCTCAACATTAGGCAACATCACTGTTGTGTAGTAGTAGTCAAATGTTGAGCTATAGCAAGCTTGGTCTAAGATCAACTTGAATGTTAAGTAAAGAGAAAAGCCACAAAGTGCGTGTAATTTAAGTCTTATGACTGGTCTTACCATTCCTATAGTCACCACTCTTTTAAAATTCTTCATGGATGCTTACTATAGTGATGCTTGGTGATGGAGAGATAGGACTATGCCTGGTGTAGGGCTGAGTGGCAATGGAGGCATTAGGCTATGCTTATGATGGCAATGCTGGTGCAGGGTTGAATGATGATGAAGGAATAGGACTATGCTTGGTGTAGGGCTGAGTGGCAATGGAGTCATAGGGCTATGCTTACGACGGCTATGCTTGGTGTTGAGCAACAATGTAGGTGTAGGGCTAAGCGATGTAGGGTAGAATGGTAGGGTAGACTATAGAGGTCTCAATAGGGTAGGTTGGCTGTAGGTAGAATGAAAAGGTGGTAGAACATCCAAGCTTAGAGTTTAGTGACTTTTTATGCAAAAATATATATCTATATTACTATATATTTACATATAGTAGTATATAAATATATATAGGTAGAATGATAGGGTGGTAGAACATCCAAGCTTAGAGTTTAGTGATTTATTATGCCCAAAAATATATAAATATATATAGGTAGAATGATAGGGTGGTAGAACATCCAAGCTTAGAGTTTAGTGATTTCTTATGCCAAAATATATATCTATATTACTATATATTTATAAATCTTGGGTCTTTATTATAAGACATATCTAGGAGATTATTCTATACTTTATCTCCATGATACTCATCACCCTAAACCCTAAACTGCAAACCCTAGTCTCTAAACCCTAAATTATAAACTCTAAACCTTAATACTAAACCCTACACTCTTAACCCTAAACCCTCCTATATCCTAAACCCAACACCCTAAAACCTTAATTATAAATCTTAAACCTTATATTCTAAACCCTATAATTCATGCCCTAAACCCTATACCCTATACCCTAAAACACAACTAGTGCTTATACATTTGTAGAGGCAAATAAAACCACCTTGAGCTGATACTTAGTGATCTCATTACAACACCTAGTAAATGCAACATCTTGTGGATAATAATCTCAAATCACCTTATGGAAATCATTCATGACACTAGGAGTCTCTTCAAGCTACATATTCCAACACTCCGAGTCAAAGGAGGTACCCAACATTGTGTAGCAAACCATGATCTTTCTCCCATTACATTCTAAAGAACTCCATAGCTCCCTCTATTTAATTTCATTGAAGGGTCTTCCAACATTTTGCTTGTCTGGATGATCGGCAAATTTCTAACAACAATGAGTACTTGCTCTATGCTCCAAAAGTGCATCCAAGCTTTTCCAATGATCAGGGCCTTTGAGTCTAGAGTTCTAAATGTAGCCATGACAGGAAATGTTATTCTCATAGCATTCTCAAAAGACTTCCATAATTGTAGTTGACAATATCTTATCTTTCATATAATGGCATGCATCTCTAACCACTCTATTCCCCAAATCAAACACCCATCTTTGAGAAATGTCACAATAGGAAGTCTCAAGTAAAAAAGTTTTATTTTTTAAAGGTGATTGCAATGTGTAGAAATGCATGCAAAATCTTGTTCCTATAGGTAATTGCAACATTGTGGACCCATCCCATGAACTGTATATTGTCTCGAGTCATTGATATGATTGAACAAATTTCACAATTTCATGAGCATCACGTATAATCTCCTTGAACCATAGTACATGCTTGTACCAATCTAACAATACCAAGTTCAAGGTGTTAGTGTAGCAACTTAATGCATACAATTGGTAAAAATCCCTTTGTAGTAGTCTACGAGCCTTTTTACAACTCTTTGCATTGTCCATGACAATCTGCACAACTTGGTCTAGGCCTATCTCCCTTATGGTTTTTTGCCAAAATACTTGCTATGTAAAGCCTATACTTTCTTTCATTTTTTTAACCAATGGACTTATTATTACATGCATTTCCTCATCGTGATAAGATCATCACACTCAACAACAGGCATATTTTTATATTTTCCCCACTATTTGAAACAATTGTGCATCCTATATTATGCAATAGCAAAAAAATGTTGTGGTTGATGTGATCTTTTTGCTTGGCACCATAAGTAGAAGGTTTGGAACCTAGACCATACAATGCGATGTAGTTCCATGCATCTTGCATGTTGACATTATCAACCATACTCGATGGATAACCAGAATGCAGAAGGTATTGAGCCATCTCAGGTCCTAGTTAGAAATACTCTACAAATAATGGTTTGCCTCGTGGACTAATTTCCACGTTCACTAGTAACTCTGGTTCAACACAACATAGATGCCAATGTTTCTTGATATTCCAATTGACATATCCTTACATGAACACTATTTAAATCACTATGTGTGGAAACTTGTACGTTGGAGTCTGAACTTCTCGAATGGTGGCATATGCGAATGTTGGAACTAGCACTTACAACTTGCCAAATTGTTATTTTTTTACTTTTCCCACTTAAATGTATTTTAATTCTTAGTTGTCCACCAACAGCCGCATTTGCCATTGTGCCATGGAAAAATATGATAGATTTTTTTGTTGAGCTAAGTAGGTGACCCTGATAGGAGGTTATAGCCAAATCTCACCTCATTACAAGTGTTAAATTTTCATGCAATACAGTCACATAGATTGATGGAAGCTCCCATTCTGGGCCGATGGACTTATGTTTTTCACTCCCATTCTTTTTTGCTCTCCTTTGTGATACTCAAGAAGCCGCAATAAATGCTCTAGTTGTACCTTGACTAACCTCTCATGAATATCATGTGGGGTGGATGTTGCATCCACTTGTTGTTGGGGAGTTTCATTTTGACTTGCATTAGCATTAATAGCTCCAAAACCATTATCTCATTGACCACATTGTGCACAACATCAATGCTTGAGGCCTCTATGCTATCAGCTTGATTTGTAACACCTTTCCTCCTACTTGAAATTTATTCTCTCATTATGCTTCTAGTATCTGCGCATCTATTTCTTGTCTCCATATAATAGGATATATCTTACCTAACAAAAAGTCCAAACGCATAGACACATATCAACAAAATCTCTTTAAATACAATTGGTACCTTACATGAATATAAAGGCAAGTTACACTAGGATTTCAATCCAAAAAAATAAGAAAAAATGACCTCTTGGAAATCTCAACACCTCAAATAATCCCTTTGCATTCATTGGCATGTAGTTGTGGCTGACCCTTACCCCAGTACACTAGCTATCGGAGCAGTCGAGTGACTTCATGAACCACAATGACCACTTTTTCTCTCTCATGACTCAATGGTGGCCCACCTTACCCCACCACGCTAAGTGTAGGAACATGGACTGCAAATTTCCTAAATGGAGAGTCCTTGTGGGCTCTCACAAGCTTCTTATATGCAAGAAATGAGCAAAAGGCCAATCAGCAATACCACCGGTACATCTCCAAATTAATGTTGATACTAGAGGCATTTATGCATGTACCAGCATCGATATTACAACCCCTATCCGTATGTGATCATATACCACTAGTATCATGAATACTGTCATTAGTATAATGCCTATCACTGTCGGTATATTTATCTAATTTACTAATGAATTTTCAAGTTACCAATGTGATCACATTATTTTCACAGCATTTTTGGACCGAACATGATGTTCCTGAATGAAGAGTTAAATGCACAATTGAAACATGGACAAAATCCCTTATTATTCTAGATAGACATGGATATACTTCTTGAAACAAAATATAATGCTCTCATTGTACTCGAGGCTTTCAAAGCACTAGAGAAAAAACAACTGAAAAATTCATCAAAATCCTACACTAAATACAAGTCTACTTAGTTCAATTCATTTTATAGATGGTTTGGGATCAAGAGAAAACCCACGTGCATAGACATTTTAAAGCAAAATTGAGCAACTAAAAGGAAAATAGAGTCATCGCAGAATCAAAATGATATATACTTGATGAAAAGAAAACTCCAAGGCCATATTGAGTAGCAGCTTGTGAAATGCAAGTTTACTTGATAATAGAAAGATTACTACTATACCACAAAACGTGACACTAAAAGAGTATTTACAAGAATTAAGTCCTCAATTTATCATTTGAGAGTATTTGTCTCTTTATATGAATTGCAGAACAAGCTTGATGTTAAATCCTTCAAATGTGTCTTCATAGGATATTCAAAAGAATCCAAATATAGACTGTATGATCTAGTTAAAAGAGCATTGATAGTCTTTAAAGATATTATTATTGATGAAAATTCATCATATTTTGTTCCACCTACAAAATCCTTGGTACCTAATCCATCATCAAGTCCAATACTTAAAATAGTTACCTTGCCATCATAATCTAATAGTGTCTTCTCCCACAGTGACCACACAAAGCAAAGGCAACAAAAAATGCAAGAAATTGTTGACACTATAGCTACTATGGTCATCACTGACATACTGAATGTTCCAATCCAAATGTTAGAAGATCCTCTTATGATAGGAGAGAACCAAAACTATGGATTTATAAAACCAAATTTGTCATGGCAAACATTATGAAAATTGATGAACGTGCACCTTTCATAGTAGCAATCCAAATACCTAAATGGCAACATGCCATGGACTCTTGCCCAGCCAAAAATCCCATTGGATGCAAGTCGTTTACAAAGGCAAATTAAAACAAGATGGTAAAATTGATAAGTACAAACTTAAACTTCTTGCCAAAGGTTGTGCATAAGAATATGGAACAGACTATGAGAAAACTTTTGCACCAATCAAACAAATGACAATTGTTAAATAGTTAGAACGCCACATTACAATTTGAATGGCTAATACAATTGTTAAATAGTTATAACTCCACATTACAATTTAAATGGCTAATACATCAAATGGATGTGAAAATTACTTCTTCGATTTCTAGATATGGAAATCTATATGCAACAACCAGAAGGTTTTGTCAAAGATCAACAACAAAAAGTTTGTAGATTGCACAAGCTCTTGTATGGATTTAAGCAAGCACCAACAGCACGGAATACCATGATCCATATCACTTTTTCAGTGCTAGAATTTCACCTATCAGATTCAAATCCTTCTTTCTACACCTTGAAAACATCAAAAGGCATGTTCTTATTAGTCTTTATGCAGATGACTCAATCATCACAAAGTCTAATGGCACGCTCATTTCAAAAGTCAAAATTGGCTCTCATTAAGTGACATAAAAGAGACTTTCTTGGTATGGGTTTTCACCCATGAAATTCAAATTCTTACTTGTACATCAAGAAAAGATCCCAAGGAATTGTTATTATTGTCCTTTATGTGATGATTTAATCATCATAGAATCTAATGGAAAGCTTAGCCTGGTTCAAAGTTTGACATTAAAGACATGGAAAATCTCCATTATTTTCTCTACATAGAAATATGGAGAGATGCACATGGTATTATGGTGACACAAGGTAAGTACATTCAAAAAGTTATAAGGCAATTCAACATGGATGATTACAAACCCTTACCTCCTCCCATGAAGTCAAACCTAACGCTTTCAACTAATGATAGGTCATCAGTATAGATCTTTAGCGATATAGATACTTATTGGAAGCTTGATTTATTTGAACATTATCAGACTAACATTTCATATTTCAGTACATGGGATTATGGACTTAGACTTACAAACTCGAACCTTTATGGATCTGCTAGTGTATATTGCACTAGTACCATGGATGATAGGATGTGTACAAGTGGTTTCTACTTCAGTCTTAGCTCAATAGCCTTGTCATTGCAAAGCAAGAAGCAGCCAATAGTAGCTTTATCATCTACTAAAAGTAAAATATGGTGAACCGGCCAGTGCTACCCATGAAGCAACATGGTATAGAAGATTACTCTTTGGAATTGAGATTTTGTCAAGTGAGCCTACAACACTCTACTCCGACAACAGGAACAAAATTCAATTGGGAAAGAGCCCAATGTTTCATGCTAGAACAAAGTGTATTGAAGTGCACTATCACTTCATCCATGGGAAAGTTCTTGATGGTGAGATTGATCTTGTTAGTGTTTCAACACAATAATAAATTGTAGTACCAAACTACTCTACCTAAATAAATTTAGCTACTTCCAACAATAGCTTGGTAATCTTTAGAATGAACCCAACTTAAGAGGACAATTAAGTTGTACAAAGTGGTACATATTTTGTCAACTACACTCCTTGCACTCTTTCCACCTATGCATATTTTTTTATTTTTCTTCCCTATCACCTTTGTTACCATACGGCAACTTTTCATTTTCAAAAGATCCAAAAGTACCTTTTGTAAAGTACATTCTGCTTATCCAATGCAATATAAGACTTGAGAAAGCTGTAAATTGCAAAAAAAACTTAAAAAAAGGGGAAGGGGCGAGGGGCCGGGGGGCCGGGGATATTGTTTTGCACAATTGTCTTGTGTACGACATTACTTAATGTCTACAACTCCATCCTCAATGTGCTCTTGCACATAATGATATAGGATACTTGATGTGTTTTTTGTGGCCATGGAACATAGGGTTCTTAGTGATGGCCATGTAACTTTGATTGTCACACTTGAAGGTTACCACTTCGGTGACTAAAACTTGCATCTCTGCCAACATCCTTCTTAACGAAACTACCTCACAAGTAGCAAAGCATGCTACCTTGTGCTCGGCTTCTATCAGAGATAATACCCTTGCTGGTTGTTTCTTGTTGATCCAAGCAAACACTTCTGATCCAAGTAAAATACTAATTTCCTTGGATCACAACCTCTTGCCAAATTTAAGTTTCAATGTCCCACTAAGGTCTTGCTTGATATGTAAGTAATGCCATACTCCAACATATCCTTTAAGTACTTAGTAATGCCATACTCCAACATATCCTTTAAGTACTTAGAATCATGTCTTGCTTCCGCATCTCATACTGTAGAAAATGTTTATTAAGGACTCCAGTGACAAACCAAAATTTGTTCAATTTACTTCAACAAGTACACGAAGACATTATTTATTAACCTCTACTCATAAAGCATTGAGTTTCCTTATGCACACATGTTTGTCTACAAAGCTTGAAAAATCTTCCTCTGAACCAATTCGTTTAAGGTCTTTTCTTGATATTCTACTCCCTAATGATATTGAAAAACCCTCTTCTTCACCCCATCTAAATCCAAATGCCACCTCATTGCATTTACTCCTATAAGTGAGTCTTGTTGTATTTTGTGCTTCTACCTCATGAACCAAGGATGGATGATATTCTAAATGACTTGATTGCAAATTCGCATTGGATAAACTCAAATTATCCACTCTCAATGTATTCTTTTGTTGCTCTTTAGTGTGTCCGTCATGCCTTGCCTACTGATATCATTTGGGAATTATGACGAGCGATATTGCATCTAAGGATACAAATAAACTTGCTTTTACAATTCCATAATGAACTATGTAACTTTAGCAATCCAAAAAGGCGGATATTCAAGGACATCACAAGCCAATACTACCACCATATTGCCAACCTTCAAATATTGAACCAAACATACATACATACATACATGTATGTCATAGTGTGTGTGCGTCAAAAAATATACATACATACATGTATGTATGTATGTCATAGTGTGCGTGCGTCAAAAGATGGTGTAGATGTGAAGTCAGTTGGTTCAATATTTGAAGGTTGGCAATATGGTGGTAGTATTGGCTTGTATGTGTGTGTGTGTGTGTGTGTGTGTGTGTGTGTGTGTGTGTGTGTGTACATACATACATACATACATATATTTATTTATTTATTTATTTATATTACACATACATACATACATACACATACATACATACATACACACATATATGTACATATACACACACATATATGTATATACACACAGATATATGTATATATATGTACACATACATACATACATACATATATGTATATGTAGAGATCCATATACATATACATACATACACACACACACACACTATGACCTCCACACTGGGATCATCGAAGCATAGGGTGTCAACCACAACACAAACACATGCTTTCACGCGCACGAGTACACACTTGAGCATCCATCTATTCTTCATACTGAGCTTCTGTCGACACTTTGAGGTAAGGATAGACTCAGCCATGACAAAATCTAGCACTAAAAGAAGCAGCCAATCAAAAAGTAATCTGATTCTCTTCATTCAAGCTACAACGATTGTGAACGACTGGTATTTTCATTCAGTTTCGCCGAACCTGATATACCATTTGAGCATCCATCTATTCTTCATACTGAGCTTCTGTCGACACTTTGAGGTAAGGATAGACTCAGCCATGACAAAATCTAGCACTAAAAGAAGCAGCCAATCAAAAAGTAATATGATTCTCTTCATTCAAGCTACAACGATTGTGAAGATTGGTATTTTCATTCAGTTTCGCCTAAGCTGATATACCACTAAAAACTAGAAAGAATTTATAGCAGTATCAACAAGCCACAACATGGACAGAAACTTCACAAGATGAAATTTGCATGTCCGCTAATATAGTGGAAACATATATCTAGATGAATCTAGGAACGCGCCCAAAACCATCCTCGACAGTCACCCACAAGGTTGAAAACCATGAACCCCATCACACAGCAAGGAGCAGCATATTTACCATGAGGCCAAGAAATGCTTCAAAACAATCACACAAAATATCAAGTGAGGTCCAAATTTTACTGATGCAAGGCAAGAGCAACAATGGAGAAAGATTAAAACACGTAAGTAAATTGATGAAAGTACCTTAGGATGTGATGGCAATAAATGGGGGTTCAACCTGAAATGTTCTTGAGTAAAATGGACATCAGCTTGAATTATAGACTCTGCAGTTGCCAGACTAGTAGGCTGATCTCAGTGAATAATCTAGAGTACAAAGGCCTCTCAAAAGAAGAGAGGCGATGACCAGAGAGTATCACAAGTTCTCAAACTTAACCAGGAGCTTCCTAGTCCACAGGTCCCATTCATGTCCTGTCTGATCAATGGGACCCCAACACATTACTGATTGATAAATAGGGCCACAGGTCATGACCTCAACATTTTACTAATTGACAAATAGGTCCATTGAACAATTACAAAGATCAGACTCCAGTATCTAATGCAAATCATCTAAATAGGACTCCAGAATCTAATGCTAATATTGAATCATGTAAAGATGAAATTCCATCATTACACACATCTTCTAGAAGCCCTTAATGAAATCTTTAAGGCAACTGCCATCATGATGTATAGCAAGGGAAGATTGAAACCTGCCTGAATGGCCTTCCTATTGGTACAAAGGCTGCTTCCAATCATGCACCCTCAACCAGAATCTTTTGCGTCTCTGTAGAGACAGGTCTTAGATTTGAAGGTTTATGCTGAATTCCGCAACAAATTTACAGCTTCGTGAGTTACTACGTGAAATGGCATGCTCAGAGAGGCACAATTTACTCCATCAGCTGAAAATTTGTTGGAGTCATCAGTCCTTCCAACAGTCGTTAGATGCTCCATTGAAAAGGCCTGAATCTTTCCACTCTCATTACTTGAGCTTAGTAGGATCTTGATGACATTATTGATAGTTGCTACATTTCGCCCTGCCCCACATCCCATTGCTGTTGCTGCCCCTACTGCATTTGCCAATGCAAGGGTGCTCGCCACAGGTAATCCTTGGGTGTACCCAAGCACCACGGCAGCTGCAAAACTGTCTCCACAGCCAACAGTATCCACCACGTCTACCTGTACACCAAAAGATCCACCAACCAAAAACCCTTCAGCTTTCTCCTTAGTGCAAAACTGTGCAGGAACAACTTTCCCAGTAGGATACCTGAGTTAAACACCGAAAGAAAGGAGCAAATTTGTTGAACAATGTAAACTTGTAACAATAATGGTAAGGTACTACACAACATACCAACACAAGTTAAATCTTACCTTGAAAGCAGGTACCTTATATATGAACTCATCTGTTGCCATTAAGCACCCGTTTGCCCCCATCTTAATTACAACCCATTTGGTACATTGACCCGTGTCCAAGAATTGTTTCGCTGATAGGACTGGATCAGCCTTTCCTGTCAATGCCTCAGCCTGCCAGCAACCATGTTATTGAAACTGTCATATGACCACTTCACATATATACTGAACTGAGCTAACAGCTCACATTTCGATTCAAAAGCCAAAACTCCATGATTCTCACCTCATCAGCAGTTAGCAATAGAACGTCACTCAAGCTTAGAAGTTTGTTAAGAGCTTCCTGTTGATCAACGCTTCCTTGAAACAGAGACTTCCCACGAGGACCAGGATCAAAGAACATAGCACAGCCTGATTTATTTGCAAAATCCACTGCAGAAGCAATCACTGTTGGTGAAAGCTCATCAAATAAAAAGCCGTTGCAGAATAAAACTTTGGATCTTTGTATGACTTCCTTTGCACCAACAGGCAACTCTTTAATCCATTTAAAAGCTGGGTCCTTGTTAAAGTCAAAGCGGCTGCAAAGGCAACAGTCAACCGTATTTTTCATGATGACCTGCACTTTGAATACATAGTCCTCGGCCCAACTCATCAGCATACATCAAAGAGAGACATTAGCAGCCTTAACTTGAACCTTACTTACCTTATTTTAAGATCAACAACATTTGAACAGTATAACAAAAGAAGCCCTGGCAAGGTTCTGTAAGAATTAGAGATGTCATTTACCAAGTCAAGTAATACAGAGCTACAGATAGGAACAGAGAAAAGTAGCACTAAGGTTGCCTTAATGCTGAGTGAAAGGAACTACAACACCCCAGGGCCTACCCCCTTCCCCGCGCTCCAAGGACAATATTTCTGTATTAATATCCTGGCAAAAGGCTGAGTCACAACAGTTTACCAAAAGGCCAAAAGACTAAACGTTTTGCCACAAGGCTCAAAGAATAACTAGTGGTGGAGAGACTGCTCCTTCCTGCAAGAGGGAAGTCGAGAGAAGAAGAACTGCACCTCTGCTCCCTCTTCCCTGTGCTGCGGGGCAAGGTGGAACTGTTGCTGGCTGAGTGGGCTGAACAGCTGTAGAGGCTGATCCCGAATGAAGGGTTTGGGGCCTTTTATAAGCTAGGAACCACTCTAGGTCAGACAGGTTGGCTGTGATACACTAACAGTGGACCAACTTTCATGACCTTATTTGTCATCTGCTGACTTCAGAAATGCTTGTCTGCTGCTGTACCTGCAGGCTGCAGTACTGCGAGCTTCGAGCAAAGCCAGCCATGCCATGGGCTCTGGATGCCCATGACATCTCGGTCACATGCCTTCCTATAGGCTTCAATAGCTCTCAAGGTGAGTCCACCAGCTCATCCTCTTGTGCACCACAATAGGCTCTTCTACCACTGTGTAGATCTGCCCGTTTGTGTGGGCCCCTAGAAGACCTTCACTTCAGCAGACTGGACTGCTCACCTGCCCCCAATGGGTAGCCTTTTATAGGAGCTGGTCTGCCCCCAACCAGCCAACCTGCAGGCCAACTGGCCCCATCTGCTGACAGGTCTGTGACCTCCATCTTCCCTGACCTGCGGCTGCAGGCCAACCTGGCTGTGGCTGCTACCAAGGTACCGGGCCCATAAATGGCCCCAGCCCTGGCTCATATGCTGTTCGTATGCTGACCCCTCCCCAGCCCTTAGGCCCCTTCCATAGGCACATGGCTGGGCTATATTCAGCTCTTATGCCAGCCCCAACCGAGGGCATTATGTCACCATAGCTGCTGACTTGGGTGGCCCATGCAATAAGGATATGGACATGTGCTGACATGGCAACCAGATTGCTGCCCACATGGCAGATCCTCTCCATCCACCTTCATCCCATCCTATGCTGCATGTCATCCTACCCCGTGTCCTCACTTGGGAATAGGCCCACCCCTCTAACCAACCCACTGTGGGCAAACACCACTCTCATCAATGCAAATTCTCCATCAGTCCCCATAAAAAAGCTCATAGGAACAAGTCAAAGGTGTCCTCAGGTCCATGACTCTGCAGCTCCTATTCCTCCAGTTCCAACTCCATACAAGTAAATCATCATGAAAAATAGGTTCTTTCCATGTAGAACAAGACACGTATGCTACCGCAATTCCCAATCATGAACATGCCAACTAATTCATGCAATCCAGATACCATCAACAAGTTCATCCAAGAAGTCACCAACTCGCCACCTTGAAAAGTCAGGGCCCTATCTCTCTAATAGATGGCCATCCAAGTGTCCCCTCAAAAACTAGGAACACTCTTAATCATGCCTCGAGGGTTTGTTCCAACCCAACCATGTACCGGCATCATTTGCAATCAGGTCCATGATGATGGATCATAGCTAGGCAGCAAGATGGGAGTGGAACAACCAAAATAACTCTTGTACTTTATGTTGGGGTAAAGGCACTGGCCACCCTTGTAACAGTATTAATCTAGTACTACTAAGTACACTAAGTACACATTGTACTTAGGTACTTAGTGACCCTAGTCTTATCCATATATATATACTTGTGTGTACTTGGGGAGGTACCACTCATTCTTTTATCCCCACCCACTGGTGTGTGACTACTGTGAGTGTGTCTCTCTACTCCCTACTCTATCTCTCCCTCACACTCTCCATCAACTGGTATCAGAGCCAACGGGCTCTCTCCCTCTGCTTCCACTCCCTCTCTCTACCTAGCCTACCCCTACCGTACGGACAAGTCCGTACGGCCGTACATCGTCCGTACAGCCGTACGGACGGATCGCATCAACACAGCCAACGGCTGCAAGGCGGCAGTTCGGGCAGCGATAGCCAGAGCGGCGGCACGCAGCCAAGGGCTGCTGAACGGCGGAGCGCGAGCGTGGAGCGGCGGCGCGCAGCCAAGGGCTGCTGAACGGCGAGGCGCGAGCGTGGAGCGGCGTCGCGCAGCCAAGAGCTGCTGAAAGCAGCAGCGCTAGCGTGGAGCGGCGGCGCGCAGCCAAGGGCTGCTGAACGGCGAGGCGCGAGCGTGGAGCGGCGGCGGCAACGTAGCTGGAGCTGCTGAAAGGCAGGAACGAGGCGGCTCAGCCCACGTGTGGCTGCACGACGCAGCCAAAGGCTTGCAGTAGCGCCTTTGCGCTTGCTTGCAAGCCAAAGCTGCGAGCCACAACTAGGGCTTGGCTGCACATCGCAGCCAAGGGCTGCATTTGCGCAGGCCAGAACTTCAGGGATTTGGCATTATTGACAGCCTGTGAGAGCTGTGTGACTGAGTTGGGCTTCCAGTAACAGCTCCGGGTTGTGTGCAGGCCTTTTGTGTCTGGGAATTGATGCTTGGACAGCCCGAAGAGGGTGATTATGCTGTGAAGGTTCCTGTGGATTTGCAGAGCAGCTTGCCAAAGTTTCTGTGCTAGAAGTGTGTATGCTTGACACTTGGGCAGAGGTTTATGCTTTTGTCAGTGTGTACCCGCACATGCCTTGTGAGCAGTAGCAGTTGATGCCATTTACTGTGTTAATGCACGGACTGTGCAGCCAATTCAAGGGGCTTTTGATGCTATTATGCTTGGGACAAATGCTTTAGTTTGTTGCTGCAAGTACATCCACATTTGGTACAGATTTGGTCGATTTTGACCAAGTTTGACTTTAGTCAAATTTGGGGCTTTTGTAGCCTGACCAGAAATCTGTCAAGTGGGAGCACTCTACATGCATCAGGCTATCTCGTACAGCACTACTATGCTTTAAAAGTGCAAATTTGACTTACAGTTTTTTTTTTGGTCAAAGATCAATCTTTTAATTGGGGTCAAATCTCTGATTTTCTTCATGCTTTCAAAGGGCTTTTGAGCAATCTCACTTCCAAACTGTGAATTCAGTTGGGGGAGAAGTTTCTGGAGCATATGGAGGTCTAAAATCAGAGATCTTCATCCACAATCTGAGATTCACTGTTTTTTGACAGTCCGGGACTGTCAACCAGCAAGTTTGACCAGATTTTACTGTCAAAAAGGTCAAAAAGTACTGCTATTTTTTCAAAATAGTTCTGGGATTTTTCTGGAGCACTTTGAAAGAGCTGTACCACACTTTCGCCAGCAAAACAGACAGGAACAGATTGCTGTACTGTTTCTGCAGCAAGTGGGAGAAAGACTTTCAGTTGGTTTTATGCCACTGAAACAGTACCAAGTTCATTTTCTGATCGTACTTCCGCTGCGGGGGAATTTTCTTGGAGTAACTAGTGCTTAATTGCACGACTACAGGGAGTCAAACTCTATTTTATTTACCATGAGTTCCAGCAGCGACGTGTCGTCCTCGTTCCAGATAAAGAAGCTCGAAGGAGCTAAAAACTACGACATATGGAGGACACAGTGCTACAATGTGTTGATGCAGAAGGACCAGTACAAACCTATAAAGGAGAAGGGTGTTAAGCCTTCCAACATTACTGATGAGCAGTGGGAGAAGATGGACGGCTTGGCCAGGTCGACCATTATGCTTACAGTTATTGATTCACTGGTTGTAGGCATCAGGGATGAACCTACTGCGTGGGAGATGTGGCAACGTCTTGAGGATACTTATGCCAAGAAAAGTGCCACGGGAAAAGCTTACTGGCTAAAAAAGCTTGTTGGTCTTCAAATGAAGGAAGGGACAGCTATGTCCACTCATATTATTGAGTTTAACAGCATATTCAGCCAGGTGATCAACCAGGGGTTGAAGCTCGATGATGAGCTGAAAGCTACACTCATCCTATGTTCTCTACCTGAGTCATGGGACACATTCAGGACTTCTACCAGCAACTCAAAAACCATTCTGGTATTTGCAGATGTGGAGAGTGCTCTTCTACAAGAAGAGATGAACAGAAAGAACAATGCTATTGGGAAGTCAAATGCTTTGAATGCACGCAGCAGGTCCAAAACACGTGGTAAAGACAAAGAAAGAGAAAGGAGCAAGTCCCGCTCTAAGAGTGATCTTGTATGCAACTATTGTGGCAAGAAGGGACATATTGAGAAAAAGTGTTTTCAAAAGAAGAATGACCAGAGAGCCAAAGAAGGCAAGGCTCAAGGCAAGTCTAAGGGCAAAGAAAAAGAAGAGCTGAATATTACTTATGTTAGTGACAGTGACAGTGGACATGAGATATGTTTCACCTCTTCACTGGAGGCTCATACACTTCATGCTGGTGATGGATCAGATATGTTTTCCTGGATTATAGATTCAGGTGCTTCCTTTCATGTGACATCCTACAGAGATCTGTTTGTCAGATATGCAGGAGGGCAGAAGGGAGTTGTCTTTCTTGGTGATAACCATGCATGTTCTATCATTGGTATAGGTGATGTCAGGCTTGTTCTTGAAAATGGCCAGCAGTTAATGCTTAAAGGGGTCAGGCATGTTCCTGAAGTGAAGAAGAACTTGATTTCCACAGGGTTGTTGGATGATGATGGTTATCTTACCACCTTTGGTAATCAGAAATGGAAAATCAGCAAAGGGGCAATGGCTATTGCCAGGGGTCCTAAGGTTGATACTTTGTACTCACTTCATGCTGGACATTGTCCGCATTCTGATGTAAATGCCACCGAGCTGCCAAAGATTTCATTGTGGCATAGCCGGCTTGGTCATATGAGTATTAAGGGAATGGAGCAATTGGCTCATTTTGGTTACTTGCCGAGTCTAAAATATTCAGATTTGCAGAAATGTGAATTTTGTCTCTACGGTCGTCAAGTACAAATACCTCATAAGAGAAGGTCAAATCAGAAATTACAGCTCTTGGAGCTAGTACATACAGATGTGTGTGAGATGCCTACACTCTCTTTAGGAGGTTCAAAGTACATACTGTCATTCATAGATGACGCCACCCGCAAAGTGTGGGTTTACACTCTCAGAAAGAAGAGTGATACATTCAAGGCTTTCACTAAGTTTGTTGCACTAGTTGAAAATGAGACAGGCAAAAAACTGAAAGCCTTACGATCTGACAATGGTGGAGAGTACTTGTCCAAAGAATTTCAAGAATTCTGTGAGGCAAAGGGTATCCAAAGGGTTTTGTCTGCACCATATGATCCTCCACAAAATGGTACAGCTGAAAAAATGTTCAGGACCATTCAAGAAAAAAGTCAGATCCATGTTGTCACATGCTGCATTGCCCCACACATTTTGGGCTGAAGCTGTAAAGACAGCTGTGCACCTTATTAACAGGTCACCAAACAAGAGACTATGTGGTGGTGTGCCTGAACAAGCATGGACGGGCAAGCCTCCGTCTTACAAACACCTACGGGTCTTTGGTTGTGTCGCGTATGTGCATGTACGCAGGGAGGACAGAACTAAACTGGATCCAAAGTCTCTTAAATGCATATTCCTAGGTTATGGTGACAAAGGTGAGATGGGCTACAGGATTTGGGATCCCAAGAACAGAAAACTTATACGCAGCAATGATGTCGTGTTTGATGAAACCATCATGTTCAAGGAACCTGTTGTACAGCAGGAACCTTTAAAAGTAACTATTGATGATGACAGGCATCATGGGCAACACAGACAGGCTGTAAATCAGCCACAACAGCAGCATAATCAGCCATTAAATGATGCTGCAGCAGATCCTAATGGACAGCCAGTTATGGCAGAAAACATCCCAATGGATGAGACACAGTTAGGTGATCTTCCTGACATGCAAGTGCAGCCAGGAAACATGGAACAGCCACCTTATCTGGGTGATGAACAGGCTGGACAGCCAGCTCAAGATGATGGTCTTTGGGTTAGAAGGTCAACCAGACAGACGCGGCAGCCAGAAAGATTTGTTCCAGGCATTGATTATTTGATGCTCACTGATTGTAGAGCAATATATAGGCACTTGATACATACATGAGAGCCAAGCTCCACTAATTTCTCCATTGATTTCTCAATCAGCATCTCTCAATCTAACACCACACTCCTATATTCACTCAATCACACCTACTGACTGACACACCATCCGTCACACCTAACTCAGGCACTCCTACACACACACGTGTTCACACACTTACTCACATCATCACTCACAACCATAGACCTTGTTATGATCCATTACATCAATTTGTCCATCATACCCCCCCACAAATTGATGACCTCAACCCTAGTAGTAGTCCATGGGTAACTTCATGGCTTGCCCACCTCTAGTGGCAACACACATGATCCACAACCTGGTACTCACTCTAGTTGCATCAACAGTAGACTCATATGGGCGTCCTCATCCCAACATGATCTCACTCTGACTTTGGTCTCTTGGTTTACAATTGGAAGACTGGACAATGACTATGCATGGGAAGTCCCCATAGGTCTGATAAGGAAGTCACATAAAACTAACAATCATTTAAGGGGGACATCCCAAGGCAGAGAACCCTTATTGACCACACACAAAAATTCTAAGTTAAAGATGTGGGGAAATTCCCCCCCTTGATGGCAATCTTTTTCTGGCGTCGTTTCCAAGCCACCATTGTATCAAACTCATAAACTTGCTTGTCCATTGCATTGTACTTGGTGTCGATGAAGCAAAAGCTTTCCTTCTTTGTGTATCTTCTTGGTATACCAAAGTATAATCTTTTTGTCCATGTGAAGCAAATTATCCAATTCTAGGCAAGGTCTTACCACATGGGCAGTGTCTAATGCCTTATAAGGTTTGACAAATAGACTCAAGCAAGTGGAACTTGAGAACTTATTCTTCGAGAGCACAATCATCATGTCATCCCCATATAGATGTAAAGAAGTTGCATACATCATAAGATATATTGCATAGACCATTAAGTCATCTCCATAAATGCAAAGTACAATGACACCCATGAGTTCCATAACTGAGTTCTAATGCTCAAGAAGAGTCAATATACTGAAAACTTTTAGTCAAGGTCAAAAGCCCCCATTTTTTGTTGACTTGGTTAACCCTTTCAAATGATGGAGTAACATGAAGGTACAAGTAGTACAAACAAGCTCACTAGTCAACTACAAGCTTCCATCAACAGAGTGAGAATGGAGGATGCAATTCGACCAAATGAGAGCAGCTCTTTGAGGGCTTTTGCTGCGCAATGAAAGGTATACTACTAGAGAATACCTAGTACCAAGCTTGAGCGAAATGGCACGTCACATCACCCGGGGCAGCAGCACCATCATCAACTGAGAAACCAGTGTTTTCTCCTAAACTGACTGGTTTTTCTGCGTTTTCTCCTTGCTCAGTGGACCATATCAGCTCAGATTTGAACACAGGACAGATCTTAACGTCACCCAACAGTGGCTAGAAGCATTCTAGGAAATTTGGAGTTTGAAGGTGGAATTCGTCGAAATGTCGCTGGGCAGAGAAGTCGTCGGCACGGGCTGTAGGAGGACTAGCTTCAGAAATCCTCCGGGGTGGACGTGCGCCCTAGTGAGGGGAAGCTACAGCAGAAAGGGCTCGGGAATGAAGCATGAGGAAGAAGATGAAGAATCTAGGAGAATCTAAGAGTGTAGTTCTAGAGACCTCAGGGCGGCCGATATGAGCATGGTGGCTTTGATACCACATGTTGTTGGATCATGGCTAGGCAGCAAGATGGGAGTGGAACAACCAAAATAACTCTTATACTTTATTCATGAGAGAAGGCCAATATATAGGCACTTGATACATACATAAGAGCCAAGCTCCACTAATTTCTCCATTGATTTCTCAATCAGCATCTCTCAATCACAAACCACACTCCTATATTCACTCAAATCACACCTACCGACTGACACATCATCTTGGTATGATCCATTACATCAATTTGTCCATCACATGAGACCTTGTGAACTGGAATCCTTGTAGCAACCCCACATAGATCCCCACTCGTGAAAATCCCTCCAAAAACTATGTCACTCCACGGCCACGATCAGCCTTCTCTCTTCCTCTAGATCCCAAGTCTCCACCTGACACGCTTTGATAGGGTTGCCCCCATCGTTCAAAATCATGCCACTAGGCCAATATGGAGAAGCCTCTTAATTACCTTCACTCGTCAAAACTCGAACTTATCAAATAAACCTTCGTAAGACTAGAATATGTCCAATCAGAAAAATTAGATTTTTTGTTATTCTAAAGACCAAAAATCTATACTGAAAATAAAAGAGAAAATGAAAGAGAAGAAAAAAGAGGTATATACCTAGATGAATCCAGGAACATTCCCAAACTCATCCTCTAAAAACACAACATAGTGCAGTTTCAATCTCACGATAGTCACTCATAAGATTGAAAACCATAAACTCCATCATGCATAGAAGAAAAAAGAGGTAAACTTTTATGAAAAACAAAAGGAAGACATACTTAGCAAGCAAAGCAACACTTATGTCGTCATCAATGCCCAAGCATAAGCAGCTATACTCGTCAAAACTCGAACTTATCAAAGTCTTTGTTGCCGACCCCCAAGGCAATCTTGCAAAGATATCGAAAGCCTCCGCAATGAGAAATCCCCCTTTGTCTATATGTACAATAAATTGAGAAAACAAACCTTGGAGAATCTGTTTGGTGTACCATTGTCTCCCACGTCCTGTAAGCATGCTCCACTAGTGAACTCTAGCGCATCATGCTTCAACTATGAATGAACGTCTCCATCTTTGTCGGTGATATTAAACATGTCCTCAAGTCCCAAGATTGAGCAACACCTCCACCACGAAATCAAGATTTGTGTACCATTCCTCAATGTCTACCATGAAGACTTGGAGTCATCGTCAAGAAAAGTTCCTTCGTTACCACATTGTCAATTGTCATGCCAAATTCTATCTTTGACTTTTCCTCCTTTCCTCGATTAGCCTTCTTCTTCTTGCACTCCTTTGCAAAATATCCAAGCTTGTCGCAATAGATGCATTTCTTTTTGTTCTTGCTCCTCTTCTTGCTTTCCCAGTCGAGAGGGTCCCATCATTTTTCGAATCCTTAGCATTGTCCTTTTACCTTCCCAAGCTTATCTTTGTCCATCAAAGCCTTCTCATTGGTATCATTCTTGTATACAACTTCATTTACACCTCTTAGAACCTACTAGGACATAGGCTTCAACTATTCTCCAGCAGTGAGCGTCATCACCAACAACATTGCTAATTGATTGCTATCCACCTTGTGATCAATTGTTACGAAGTGACCCCTGAGCATCTTCACTTCCACAAAGAAGCCATGAGTAGGCTCTCCTTTTTCCCATCATCATGGTGAACAATAGAGTCAGAGCATGATGATTCTATTAGAAGTTTGAGCATCTCATGTGTGGAGAGTGAGGGCTTCTATGTGTTAGGAAAGGATCAATTCACTCAGTTAGTTTTGGGGTTAGAGGCAAGTTAGAAGACTAGTAGAGGGCATGTTTCAGGCTGGTCTTGAGCCAGCTGGCTAGGGCTAACCACGCCAACATCGTAGCTGACCAAGGCCAAGTCAATCGACTGACCAAGGTCAGGTCAGGTCAGCATGCCTAACCTTGGGTTCAGCCAAGCAAACCCAACAACCCTCTCTGTCAGTTGTTTGCAGCCCCTACCCCCACACTATAAATAGGGCTAGCTTGCCACATATGGGTCATTCCATTTTCATCCTTACACACGCCTCTGGTTGGCATTGTTATCCATGCTATTGTTAGAGGTGGCATCTCATGTATCATAGAGAGAGGG
Organism: Dipteris shenzhenensis; assembly: GCF_047967505.1. Classification (NCBI taxonomy): domain Eukaryota; kingdom Viridiplantae; phylum Streptophyta; class Polypodiopsida; order Gleicheniales; family Dipteridaceae; genus Dipteris; species Dipteris shenzhenensis. Next base: position 26,580,940 of record NC_141610.1, read on the forward strand.
CCATCGTTGTGGGTCTCCCAGAGGAGGCGGAGGGGACAGATCAAGGGACAGCCTGGTAGAGGTGTGTTGCGGGTCAGGGCACAGCTGATTCACCCGCCCGCCAAGCTCTTGGTATCCGGCTGTGAGGTCGCCATGTGTGCGAGCTCTTGGCAGCCATGCGCCAGGTCCGCCATGTGTGCGACACATATGTGTCACCTGTGGCGCCTCAGTTTGAGGGCAGGTCAGGTAACCCACCAGCAGGTCGGGTTACAGCCGCGACCTTGCGTCGATTAATCTAGGCCCCTCAGGGTCGGCCATTTTGGCTGGAGAATTGTGGAGCATCGATGACTTGCATAGGGTTTTCTGCCAGCAGTAGAGGCATTTTCTCCCGAGTTCTTGAGCAGATTTCTCTTTCTCTTATTGCAGTCCAGTTCGCAACATGTGGGCTCTCTCGCTGTTCATGATTCCACTGCACTTCTCCCATCGTATCAGAGCCAAAGGTTGGCTAGAGACATGAGCTGTGAAGGGCGATTGGAGCCAGCAAGCTGGAGGTGTTTTGGGCTGCTGCTCGAAGCAGTTCGAAGAAGAGTACGAGGTGGTTCGGACTGTTTGGGAGTACAGCAAGGGCAACCTGTTTGAAGAGTATTTTCAGACTTGAGAGGTAATGTTTTCCGAGGTTGGACTGCAAGGATCTGAACATACCCTTATGTGCAAGCTTATTCCTTATTCTTTCCAAACCTTTCCTCTCTTCTTTCCGTCCACTTTCTCTTATCATCCTATCCAATCTTCTCCTTCCGTTCTACTCTTCTTCCCTCTGACATGGCTACCCTTGCAAACATGGCTAAGAATAAGGAGAAGATTCTCGTATTACCCACCTTCCCAGTAGATCACCAATGAGATGGAAGCAATTATGGTGTTTGGCAGATCATGATGGAGTCTATTTTGTAGTCATATAATCTAGCAAACTTCATGATGGGGGTTGTCAAACCTGATCCCCTTGCAAAGAATTTAGGGAAGGAGGCCAAGAATTTGGCTTAGCTCTAGGACAGAGACAATGCAAGGGTACGTTCTTTCATTTTTCTGAACTATACTCCGAAATCATGTGAAGCACATGACGGTCGCCAAAGAATCTGGGAGCACTTGGCATCCTTATACAATCAAACCACTCCCATGAAGAGGGTATATCTGGAAGTTTAGATGCGGCTGTCAGATCCCGCAAAGTCTTCATCGATGTGGGAGCACATCAACAAGCTCTAGGAGCTTCAGCAAGATATTCTTCAGGCAGGGAAGGAAATATCATCCAAGGACATGGCCATTACCTTGCTCTCCCCCTTGTCTTCCTAGTATTTTGCATTTTATTCGTCCTTGATCACCAGTGGAAGGATACATACATTCACTTAAGAAGAGTTGGTACCGATGGTGCTAGACCAGAAGGAGAGGTTCAGAATCCTTCCCAGGGCAGCAGCTCAGAGTCCTTGGCTGCTCCACAACTTGGAAAAAGCCAAGAAAGGAGGACCTCTTCCAACAAGAAGACAGATGTAGAGAAGGAAGCACTAAAGGCAGAGCATTCGTGCAATCATCGTGGCCAAAAAGGTCACTATTGGAGGAAGTCCCCTCTACAGATAACCAGTAAGGGTACCGTTTCTTCTTCTGCAGCCATTACTCCGTCCTTTGTCCATATTGAGATTCTCAATTCTCTAGCATCTCCTGTTGGAGAGGGGGTTGCACTTCATGCCAAAGGCTGTAGGACTTGGATGATCGATAGTGGTGCATCTCGCAATGAGCCCATACCCAACCGGCCTCAAGGATTCCGTGGTTTCAAGGGGTGACATCTGCATTGGCGACAATTCTACCATCAAAGTTCATGGAGAAGGCAATCTTGACATCATACCCGACGACAGAAGGGGGATGCACTCCTTAAAGGTATTGTTTGTTCCCTCCCTTGGTTTCAATCTGTTGTCAGTATATGAGACCTGCAAACTTGGCACGACTATCCTACTTGTTGGAGGTCAGGGATAAAGCAACCACCGGGTGGTTAACACTGGTACAATGGATCATGGTATTTATACTTTGTCGACTCTCTCCTTGATCACGGCAACCCCTCGAGGTGATTTGTGGCATTTTTGTTTTTGTCACTTGAATGTTGAAGCACTACACAGAGCTGTGGAACAAATGTTCTTGGTCTACCCAATGTGGACAGCAAGCATGGTCAGTGCCATGCTTGTATCCGAGGGAAGCAACATAGAAAAACCCTTTCCAATGCAGGATTCACGACGGGCTTTTACACCTCTGGAGATGGTTCACATGGATCTCTATGAACCTATGACAGTTCCTAGTCTTGGAGGTGCACTCTATTTCATGCTACTGGTTGATGATTTCAGCCAGTTTATGTGGATTTATTCCTAGCTCAAAAGGCTTTGGCCTATTCCCAATTCAGTGAATAGTGTGCTCTAGTGGAAAATGAGTCTGGGCTGACTGTAAAAACCCTAAGTTCTCTTAAAGGTGGAAAGTTATGTTCCCACGTCTTTGAGGAGTTTTGTGTGAGAATGGCATCAGACGGGAATTTGCTGATATAGGAACTGCCTCTGAAGCAAGATGATTGAGAGAAAAAACAGGGCAGTGTTGAAAATGTCTAGGATCGCTGGTGCATCCAGAGGTTCCTCGGTTCCTCTGGGCAGAGGCTACAACTACAGCAATTCATATCCTTAACCGCCCTCCAACTTCTGTTGTTCCAAAGGTAGCTCCCTGTAGGCCTATTTTGGGGCGGAAACCTGATGTTTCTTATTTCCGTGTATTTGGATGTGATGCCTTTGTCCACATTCCCAAGAAACAAAGAGGGAAGATGGATATTAAGTCCACTCAAATGATCTTTGTGCACTACAACTCTCAGTCTATGGGTTACAGATTGTATGACTCTTCGAGGTGAGAGATTGTCCTCAACAAGGATGTCATTTGTGATGAACAAATTCCGTCCAGTATACCCCTTATTGCAAAGCCAGTTGATGATGATGATGATAGTGTTGATGTTCCTGTGCCTCAGGCCCCACTAGTACCAGCAGTTGTTCCAGATGATCTCCCCAAGAGTGACCCGGATGATGCTACACCAGGCAGAGGTCAGAGAAAAAAAGATCAAGTACCTAGACCTCCAGAGGCTGCATCAGATGGCACCATTGTGCAGAGAAGGCGGCAGGAGCATCATACCCTGGATTTGACCTGGCAGGAGGCTATTGATGAGCAGCAAGATGGCAGTGTTATCCCGAGTACATGCGGATATATGGCGAGGAGCTTGTCGAGGTGTGTGGGCAAGCTGAGGGCCTGCAACATGCTTTGGCAGATAGCAGCAGCATGGGTCGGCTATTGGCTCACTGGTTGGGCTGGTTGGAGCCAACCAACCAGGTCAGATTAGGGCAGACCAAGTGGCCTCAGCCCTGCAGGAAAGTAAGGTCCAGGTGCCCTAGTTTTGTGGGCCAACAGGCCCTTGTTTCGAGCCCCAGAAGAGGCACAGTATATAGGCTAGAAGGGGCAGGTTGACCGAACAGCAGGTCAGTCATTTTGGGCCTGCTCGGTCGGTTGGTTGGCCAGCCCACTGGGCCTATAAAAGGGAGGGCCTTGTGCCCTCATAATTAGGTCAGTCATTTTGGGCCTGCTCGGTCGGTTGGTTGGCCAGCCCACTGGGCCTATAAAAGGGAGGGCCTTGTGCCCTCATAATTATCACTTGGAACAGCACATCTCCAGCAGTTTTGGAGCAGTAAAAGAGGCCTTCCTTGAGCCTCATCACTGGAGGTGAAGGAGAGAACCTTGAAGCTGCAGACTTCGGAAGGCTGCCTACCTAGGCTGTACACAGGCAGTAAGGTAGAAGGATCTGGACGAAGAGTCTACATACGCTCGAGGTGGAGCACGCAGGCTCAAGTCTAGAGATATCCGGCAAATAGTAGAAGTACCTTGTGGTAAGATCAAAGGACCAAACTCCGGTGGGATTTTGGATCTATCTCTTTTGTATTGTGTCCATAGCTTTGGATGGAAAAATATTGTTTTTGGTGGTTTCTATATCTAGCTGGATCATTGTCTATTGATGAGTATGCACATCTATGTGATTTTTTTTTGCCGAAAAAACAGTGCTGATTATATTACTTCGAAGAACAAGATACATGGGGTTAGTTTTGCAGCTGACGGGGCTGCGTTCACAAATCGGACGCAGCCCTAAGAGGAAACAAAAAGCTCTCTCTCACGGAGGGATCAGGCGGGTGTGAATAAACAGCCAAAGAGGCGGTGAGTAGTGCCACTCAAGGCCCTGAGAAGTAAGCTCGAAGAAGAGGCCCTGCGTATCCCAATCTCGGAGGAAACGTCTCCGCTTCTCCCGGCCAGCCCGGGAATCCCCTTGGATCTGGTCCCACTGGCCTCTGAGCGTGTGGATAATCTCGCTCAAGATGTCGGCCATGACCTGGGCAGTCGAAAGAGAGGTACCTCCGAGGATCTGCGCGCAGCGCGAGGTCCAAATGTGCCATCCGACGATGCTGCTAATGATCTCCCAGACTGGCTGCCTCACCTGAGATCCTGTGTCCGCCTCTGCCAAGTGCTGCGGGATGCCCTCAAGCGGCCCCCAAGTCCCCTGTGTGATAAGGAACATAGGGTCCTGCGGGCCTGCCTCTAACAACTGGTGATAGCCAGGTGTGGTGCTGCACCAGCAGAACGCACCCCAAGTGATCAAACCTAACTCCGGTGCTGCACGAGTAAGGATCCCGAAGGCCCACCTCCACACGTCCTGGGCGTGAGTGCAGCTCCACAGGCAGTGCTTTAGTGACTCCTCGTCCTCATGACAAATTTGGCAGAGTCAATCCTGACCAATCTGCCGCAACCAGCTCCCCACTGGAAGACCCTTGTGGGCGAGTAGCCAAAGGAAGTAGGAAATCTTCCGCGGCCGCCAGCTCTCCCACAAGGCCTTCCAGAAGGCCTGCAAAAATAGCCTGGAAATACCCTGAGAATACCAACTGGGCCGCTGGGTGGGCGGTCTGCTCTGCATCCTCCCGAGAACGCTCCTGCCCAGTTTCGTGCTGTAAGCGAAGAAAGGGGTCGGCCCCTGGTCTGCCACAACCTCTGCCATCTCCACTCTCCTGGGTCCCAATCAAGCTCTGACAGGGCCCGCCCCTCCCAAAGCCAGAGGCGCCATGACTGCAGCTGATCCTGCTCTATACTAGGATCGATCTACCAAACCTTCCCCACAAGGCCTACGACACGGACCCTCTGCCACGAGAGAAGGGGATCGATGAGCGCACTCTCTCTCCTGAGTCGGCCGTCCCCCAAAACGGCGAAGAAGGAGACAGAGGTGTCGTCCAGCCGGCTTGCAACAACCAGTGGGATGCCACGAGGGGTGAACTGTCCAAGCCAATGGGCATCACCATGCATGAGGATCTGAATCTCGGGTGGAACCAACCAACCGGCAAGAATCGCTCCATCTATCTCTGTGCGCCTCACCTGAGCTCCACGGACACCTCCGACTGCGACTGCTAGAGCAACTATCCCCAAGTGTCTGTAAGTGTCCCTCCAAACTCGAAGGGATCGGACAGGCCCCCGCATCCAGCCGTCCCACGAGATATGCGACCTCTCCCCCAGCTGAAGGCCCAAGGCATCTCTGACCAGATCGTTCCAGATGAGCGGCTGGCGGTCGATCTCCTCCTGACTGCTAGGAGGCGACTGTAGGAGACTGAGACGGAGTCGCCTCCAAACCGTGAGCAGGCTACGAATGAGCGGGGAGCGGGACGGGTAAGCGGTGCAGAGGTGAAGATCCATCTGAGGGACGGTAGCCACTCTCCTCCTCCGCGCGGGGTACAAGAACTGATCCCCTGCTGAAGTAACATCTTCCACGTTTGCCCCCCCCGGGGTCAAACCGCGGATAACTAACTTGCCCAGCAGGGCCTGACTCTGAAGCTCAGGATCAATGACCCCCAAGCCACCCTCAGCCTACGGAAGAATGACTGTCTGCCAGGCTACCCTGGCTCTGGTATCTCTGAGACCATCCCCCCCAGACCACAGGAAATTCCGGACCATCCTCCTGAGCTGAGCCACGCAGGATCTCGAGAAGCACCAACAAAAGGCCACATACCAGGCCGTGGCCAGGAGAACCTGGTTGACTACAAGAGCACGACCTGCAAGAGAGAGCTTAGCAGTGCTCCAAAAAGCCAGCTTCCGTCGTATGGAATCTAGCACCGGGAGAAACTGTTGAGCTGGCGTGATGTCCAGGCCGACCTGAAAGCCGAGATATCTAGTAGTCTGCCCCCGCGGGATCCATCTGAAACCCAAAAACCTCCCCCACTGTGAGCAAGCCCCAGGGTTTGTGAGAAAACCAACTGATTTGTTCCAATTGATTTTCGCACCGGCTGCCGAACAGAAGCCTCTAAGGCCAACCTCACCCTCTCCAGCATCATCTCATCATCCTGAACATACAGCGCTGTGTCATCTGCATACTCCGAGTCCAAGAGCTCCGTGTCCTCCCTGATGGGAAGGCGAACACCCCGGATCCCTGTCGATCTCGCCCAAAGATAGTATGTCATCGCCTTGACGAAGAAGAGAAACAGGTAAGGAGCGAGTGGGCAACCCTGACGCACTGATCTCTCCAATAGAAATCGCTCTCCCATCCTGCCACCGATGATGACCCTGCTGGAAGCTGTCCTGTATAACGCTGAGATACCCTGAATCCATCCCACTGGGAATCCAAGTCTCTCCAAAGTACCCTCCAGGAAGGACCAATCCACTCGATCGTAGGCCTTCTCAAAGTCGAGAAGTAGGATGGCTAAGTGCGACCCGCTGTGCTGAGCCCACTCTGTCGCCTCTGAGAAGGTGAAGACATTATCCAGGATACTGCGATCCTGGACAAAGCCTGTCTGAGTGTCATGAATGAGGTCAAAAGTAGTGGCCGAACTCTGGCGCTGATCATCTTGGCAAGGATTTTATAGGCAGTGGTGAGGAGAGTGATCGGGCGCCACTGACGGATCTCTTGTCGATCTCCCCCCTTCGGGATGAGGCAGATCAATCCCGAGGATAGGCTCTCTGGCATATGTCCGCTGCTGAAAATCCTCTGGAGGGCTGCTAGGAGGGGCTGATGGATCTGATCCCAGAAAGAGGTGAAGAAAGCTCTAGAAAGCCCATCCTCACCAGGGCATTTCTGCCCATCGATGGCCATCAAGGCCTCCTACATCTCGACAGTGGTGAACGGTGCCATCAGCGTCGTCTGCATGCTGGGCTGAACAAGGGCCGGGATGTGCCTCCACCTCCTTGCGGGAGCGTCTAGTGCGGGGGGCAAGCTGCTCCTGCTGGAAAAGAGTCCTGTAGAAGTCGGTAGCCAACCCCAAGACCTCCTCCTGGTCGGTAATGATGTGACCCTCTGTTGTCCTAAGACTCCGGAGCTGGTCACCTGCTGCCCTCTGGCCATGCGTCCTGAAGAACTCTTTGCTCATCCGGTCGTCCTTCCGAGCCCAGTAAGAGAGGGAGGCGTGATAAGAAAACTCTGAGCGACGCTAGAGAGTCTCCTCAAGAAAGGCTCTGGCACGAAGGGCCTGGATCCGAAGCTCCTCCGAACCCGGAGCTGCTTGCTGGAGCCACTGAATGGAAGCGAGGTCCCTACGAAGAGCTCTCTCTCTGCCCCACCACTCCTGGCGAACCTGAAGGGCTGCGAGCTGGCAAATCTGGCTGGACTCCTGCAGAGCCTGCGCCACCAACTCTACCAGATCCACACACTCGTTCCAATCTCTGTCCCAAAGGCTACCGATACTACTGCGCACCTCCTCCCTAGAGAAGATGGAATCAGGAATCCTGCACGAACGGGGAGGAAGGGACTGAGCTGCCGAGTCTAGTGACAAGAGCATTGGCGCGTGGTCGGAGAGCGTCGTCCCTGGCACTACACCCACCTGACCACCTCTGTTGATGGCCCAATCACTGACATAAAATCTGTCTAATCTCTCCAGGAGTCTGCCCCCTTCCCTGCGGAAACCCCACGAGAAGTCCAAGCTCCCGTGCCATCGGCGGAAGGCCGGGTCTCTCCAGCTGTCCCTACCTCCTGTCGCGAAGAGAAAGGAGTCCCAAGCGGACTGCTCTGCCTGAGCTATACCTGTAAACTCTGGTCCTCTGCCCTGCTGGTCCTCCAAAGTCTACAGAATGTTGAAGTCACCTCCAACAATCCACGAATCCATGTCTGGGAGAATCTCTATGAGTGTCCTCCAGAAGGTGGCTCTGCGTCGCAGGTCTGTGGGTGCATAGATGTTGAGGATTCCTATTTTGGAACCCTCCAACTCTAGGCCAACCCAAAGTGCACGGCCTGGGATCAACGTACCATGGCCAAAACTCCCTGGGCAATCGACTCGCAAACGGAAGTGCAGACACCGCCACTCCTCCCCTGTGCACCGATCGAGGGCTCCTAATAAGTGTAAGAGCGTCCAAGGAGATTCTTCCCACAGCTACGGGTATGAGCCACTGAAAGCTTATGCTCCTGGAGCAGGAGTATATCCAAGCAACCAATCACTGCTGGTTGAAGTTACTGTCTCAAGATGAGCTTCCAGAAGAATGAAACCCGTTCACGTTCCAGGAGACAAGGTGTAAGCTCATGATGAGGACTGGTAGGCTGTGAACAACTGTCTGCGGCCGAGGTCGATGAAGAGGCTGGTAGTTCGGAATGAAGGCGCTGACGCTTCTGTGAGGGTTTCGAGGGGGAGGCGGGGTCATCCTGCCCGTTCTTCAAAACTTTTAGCAAAGGCGTGAGGCCTTTGGTGCCATGGACAAACGCTTTCTCGAGCCGACTCGAGATCTCTAAGGTAGTCATCCCGTAGAAGGCGCGAAGTTTCTGTGGTGTCCAGCCTCTGACATCCTGGGGGAGGGGCCACGACAGAGGGGGCCTGAGGATCACAATCAATCTGAAACGCTTGGCGACGCATCGCCACCGCAGGCGCACGTCACCCTCGGACCACTGGGTCTCGAGAAGCTGTCCACCCGTCGGGCCTATCCAGAAGCAAATCTGAGCGTGCGTCTGCTCTCTGAGAGCCTCCCAGACCGAGTCCTCTGACCAAATCTCGGTACCGTCGCTGAGAAAAGTGAAAGCAAAGCTGGGGCCATCCCTCGGGGCCAAGGCTGCGATCTTCCCATCCGCCCCTTTACGGAGCAGGAAGATATTGATGTCGAGGCAAGCTGGGAAGGTCCCGAGGTCGGCCACATCCAAGTAATCCCAGGGACCGGACCTGAAGAAGTCGCGAGGGAGCTCTCTCTCCTGGAGCTGAGGCCCGCCAGAATCTACAACTGAGGGGGCCCGACTAGCAGACAAGGGAGGCTGCTCCAAGGTGGTGCAGTCTCGTGGTGCCCTGCCTGGGGTGAGGAAGGGGAAGGAGGTTGTGAGGTAGGAGACACAGACTCCACGGAAGCGACTAGCGGGGGGGCCGGAGGTGGGGGAGTGGGGGCTGCACGCGGCTAAGAAACCACCAGTGCAGCTGACACTACGGAAGAGCTGAGAGGGGCGGGGGAGGAGGGATGGGGCTGGGGCTGGGACTGAGGCTGAAGAGGAAGAGGCGGGGGCTGAAGAGGAAGAGGCGGGGGATGATGCTGAGGGTCGGAAGAAGGGGACAGCGGCTGGGGGGGAGCTGGGGATCAGGAGAGAGGGGGACCTGAGACTGCGGAGGGCGGGTTACAGACGAAGAAGAAGCTCTCCCTAGACCCTGGGGCGGCTGCCTGTTAGGTCGCTGAGGCACTGCTGCAGGCTAGGTAACCTCTGCCTCCCTGCCTTTGTCAGAAGTCTTCTTATTCTTTCCTCTTTTTCTTCTGACCTCGGTCCAGCCGCCAGCCACCTCTGGACCAGACTCCGGCTGCCTCTGCTCTGCCTGACGTGGCTGCCTGGAGGGAGGGGGAGGGGGCTGCGGGGAGGGGGGGGCGGGGGGGACTGAGAGGGGCTCGAGAAGCGTGGACAATCAGCAGCCAAGTGCCCAAAGCCATGACACCTCAGGCACTGGCCTGGCTGTCCTGTGACTACCATGCTCTGAGTAATGCTGCCAGCATCTGTCACAATCTCAATCACTGCAGGGAGGGACGCAGGATCTGCCACAACCACACGGACTCTGGGAGCTCCTGCCGCAGCAACCGCGTTGACAAAAGTGTGATGCATTACCCAGCCAAAGTGGGAACCCAGGTCCCTGACTATCAGCCGCAACTCAGCAGCAAGGCCTGGAAATACTAGCGTCACTGGGTGGCGAGGTATGCGAAAACGAGCATCAAAGTCCGCTGCGCTGAATCCTCAGACCAAGGGACTATCATGATGATCTTTCCATCCACAGATGTGGGGGAACCAGCAATCAGGTTGCTCGCAGCTTTCGCAGTGGAGAGTTTAAGCCTAAAGATGCCCCTTCCCATAAGGGCCACCTCCTCGATGTGGCTATCCTCTAGCATAAGAGTGGATTGAAGCCAATCCCTGATGGCTCGTCTGGAGGGAGAGTGTCCAATGACTCTACCATAGACTGAAGTGTGGGCAAAGTCATTGGCAACCTGTTGTACCCGGGACGACTGTTGCTCTGTCAAGATCACGCGGTAGGCTTCTGGAGAGGGGGGGTCCGGATGGGCCTCCGGTTCCGGGCAGGGAGCCGCCATACCGCCAAGACAGACTGCGAGACCTCCGATGAGGAAGAGGCTGCCACCAAAAAGGGGAGGGGGCTAGACGAGGGATGGAGCCTGGGTGTGGAAGAGGAAACGGCGAGGCGAGGCGACGGCGAAACGGTGGTGAGGCGGGGCTGCGGGGGGTAGAGGCGAGGCGAGGCGGGGCGGGGCGGAGGAGGAGGCGAGGCGGGACGAGGCGGGCGGGCTGTGGTGGGCGAGGTGAGATGGAAGAGGAGAAGGCGGGGCGGAGCGAGGCGAGGCGGAAGAAGAGGGGACGATGGCGAGGCGAGGCGGCGGGTAAAGGGCGGAGGCGAAGGCGAGGGCGTGGCGAGGGCGAGGGCGAAGGCGAGGGTGAAGTGCGAAGGCGAGGGCGGAGGTGAGGGCGTGGCGAGGTGAAGGGCGAGGCGACAGCGAGGCTGGGCGGAAGCGAAGGCGGTTGGCGAGGCGATGCGACGGGCGAGGGGCGCGAGGCGAGGCGGAAAGGAGGTAGGGAGGTAGAGGCTATGGCGAGGGGAGAAGGGCTCGCATGAGAACGGACGATGGATGTTATGCACATCTATGTGATGCACATACGTTTAAGAAGTTTGTGATTCCACTCCCACACACACACTGTGTGAGCTCCTGGGCTATTCTATCAGTCTTCCGCTGTGTGAACCCTCTGTTGGTTGATTTCTAGCACCTCTATGGCTGGATTTCTATTTACAACCTGTATGGCCTAGAGCCCCGAAGCAGAACAAAAGAAATAACAACTTCAGAAATGACAAATGCAATCCAAAAAGAAGCCAGAATATCCATACCCGCTGTCCATGGAAGAGGGCAAGCTCTTTCCTGCACCTATCCTCTATCCAGGCCCCCAAGGGTGTAGAAATTACTTCTAGCCAAGGGGAAAGAGATAGAATAAGAGAGAGAGAGAGAGAGATTCTGGAAGCTGAGAACAGAAGGAAGAGCAAGGCTCACTGGTGCAGAGGCTAGAAACAAGAGAAAAATATTAGAAACTCAGCACTATGCCTCCAGAGGTGCACCAACAGCACGTACAGCTTCCAGAAGCGACTCAGGGTGAGTTCCAATTGCAAAAATCACCAAACACCAGCAAAAACGAGCTTGGGAGGCGTGCAATCAGCAAGACAGCAGAAAGACCACATCGGGATGCGTGAAGGTACATCCGTACAGCAGCTATGCAGTCGGTACTGCATTTATGAGGCTCCGTACAGTCATTAATGCTGCCCCGTACAGTCCGTACGGCAGCAATTAATGCGCCTTGGGATGCAAATCTTAGAGAGAGGGGAGGAAAATGGACCTCGGGATGCATGAACGTGAGAGAGCGGCCAGAAGAAACGTAAAAAATCCCTTACCTTAGTCAATCCAAGCACGGAGAGGAAGGGGTAGGTGGGCTTGCATGAGGGGCTGCCACATGGCCCCCTCATTAATGCTATAACCCACCAAAACCAATGAAACATTGGTTTGCCCCTCACATTAAAATCCTAACCCTCCTAACCAATGAAACATTGGTTTCTCTTGGGCCTAAAATTTAGACCCCTCAACCCCTAGCATTTGGGCCTAGTGGGTGCATTGAGAATTAGACTAGAGACTTCTAGGAAGTGGGTGCTTCCTCTAGGCCAGTCCCCTCGGCCAAAGTACCCACGGAAGTAGCCACGGGGCTTTCCCCGTGACATACCCCCCTCTTGAGACGGCAAACAAACTCGTTTGCTACTACAAAATACAGTAAATAAACAACAATGAAAAAGGCATGAATAGCCCATACCAGATAATACATGATCTGTGATATACAATCAGCAATAATGATATGGTCTAGGAGAGCACACGATTCCATCCATACATCAATGCATCACCTGTGTGGAGTGACTAGTACACTCATCATCGAGGTTCCACGACAAAAATACTATCAACAATTAGTACCTCGGGTAAATCCTGCAATGTCACCAAGCAACTGAGCTGTCTGTATCATGAGGGAGAGGAGGTGCTACCCCCCTCTCAAGCACCAAGAAATGCTCCAGACCTCTACTCTGCTGAGCCTAAATGAGCCTGTACCGCAGTGGGCTCAAGCTGAAATGCTTCTAGGTAGAGCTGCAATATCCGGTGAATCTGCTAGTTCACCTTTCTCCATCCACTTGGCATCCAGTGCTGAGTAGTTCTGAAACTTAACCAGATACCTTCTGGGAACTCTACCTCTAACTTTCCTTTCACGGTGTGCCAGAATCTGTTCAGGAACCAAGATCTCATCACTTCAGGTTGTTTCTCATCAAGCATGTCTTTTGGCACATCTCCTTGGAAAGCCTTTAACAAACTCACAAGAAAGGCATTGTGAATTGTCCAATGGTGTAGTAGCTTCAGCCTTTAAGCTACATCATTTATCTTTTGCAAGACTTGGAAAGGCCCATAGTACCGCACTTTCAGTTTGGTGTACACCTTATCCTTGCCTTTCATCCGCCTAAGTCTTGCTTTCTAAAAGCGCAACAACACCCAATCATCATCTTTAAAGACCAATTCACGTTGGTGCTTATCTGCTGCTTTTTTATGCTTCTCGTGGCTTTTTTGGAGGATTGTTTTTACCTTCTGATAGGCTGTATCAAAGCTTTCCACAAATCTGTCCGCATCAAAGATCTTCTCTTTGGTGTGCAAAATGGGGGTGCCTTTCTTCCGCCTTCCACAATTTCGAAGGGTGCTTTCCCTGTGGAAGAATGCACTATATTATTGTAGACAAACTCAACGAGTGGAAAAAATTGCTCCCATTTTGTTTGCCATAGCATTTGAGAAGATAGAGGGCAGTGGAGTTTGCCTCTTCTAACTGTCCATTTGACTATGGGTGGAAAGAAGATGAAAAATTCAGCGTAGTGCTCATATTCTCAAACAAACCTCTCCAGAAAAGGCTGACAATGGATTAAGGCATCTCGTAGTGCTTGAAAATATGAGACATAAATAATCTCGCTATCTAATCTGCTGTAATTTTCTTCCGCACTGGAATAAAGTGGGCCTGCTTGCTGAATCTGCAAATCATGGTCCAAATTCCACCATGTCTCTATGGTGTACGAGGCAGATCGAAGATGCAGTCCATGGCAATGCTTTGCCAAGGTCTTTCCAGAATAGGCAATGGCTGTAGCAATCCAGCTGGCTTTTGCCTGGGTACATGAATCTGAATACTTTAATGTTAATACTAATGAGGACTCCCAAGGGTTCTGTTGTTCCACCATTGATACTTTACCTTCTGACAAGTGATGCATGTCCTTACATAAGCGTCAACATCTTTCCTCAAAGTCGGCCAGTAGAAGAAGTGCTCAACACCTTTGACTGTGGCCTCTATGCATCAATGTCCTGCATATGGTGGGGCATGACTCTCCATCAAAACTTTTGGCCTCAAGTGCTTTGTGACACAAAAGTTTGCCATGCATCATCAGGAATCCATCCTTAAGCATATAGTGCTCATGCCCTTGCAAAATCATCATCATTGGCATATTGATCCTTCATGGCATCAAGTTCACTATGGTATACCATGGTAACAAATGAAACTTGTGGTTTCTTTGATACTGCATCAGGACTGGACTTCCTGAAAAGTGCATCTACAACAACATTCTTCTTGCCAAGCACATGCACAATCTGAAAATGAAACATCGAAAGGAAGTTTGCCCACCGCATGTGCTTTTCGCACAGCTTTCTCTGAGTGAGAAAGTACCTTAAGGATTGGTGATCCGTCTGGACATAAAAATCAGCATCTAAGATATAATGCTTCCAAGCAGAAAGAGTACAGATTGCCACATGTTGTCTCTTCATGCACTCACTCATGATTGCACACAGCCGCCATCTCTTTCTCATGTATCCCAAAATTCATCTCAGCATCAGTGAGCACTCTACTCTCATATGCAACCACTCTACCGTCTTGCATAAGTACTCCTCCTATGCTGTTCCCACAGGCATCACATTGGACAGCAAAGGGCTTGTGTAAGTCTAGCAAGATTATGACAGGTTCGGAGCATAGCTTCTCCTTAAGCTCTTCGAAAGCTGCAATTTCCTTAGTACCCCACTTAAAGACACCTTTCTTCTATAGTGCATGCAGAGGTGATGCTATTTCAGCAAAATAGTGGATAAACCGCCTGTAGTACAAACATAAGCCAAGAAAGCTCCATATTTCATGGATGCTTTTCAACGGTGGCCAATTCCGTATGGCTTCCACTTTGGCGAGATCCATCCTGACTCCATCCTTAGATATAATGTGCCCCCAAAGAAGAACAAAGCGATCTGGTCACCGATTTTACCCCACACCTTGCATAACTCCATGGCATCCACATCTTGTATGGGTCCCATGAGACCAGCAGTGGGTTTGGGCTTCTTACCCCTTTGGTCATCCTTCTTTTCTCCCTTGTTCTCACTCTAATCCGACGAGGAAAACTTCCTCTTTCTGTGTGGGCATATTGAGTCAAACTGCCCACTGCACTTGCCAATTTCATCTTGAAGAGGGCTTATGCATCTACTTCTTCCGCTTCATCAGCTTCATCTTGGGATACCTCAGTGGCGTGCCCCGAAAGAACATGCTGACCCTCATCATTCTATTCTTCTTCACCCTCACTGGTGTTGTTCTCCTCCTCAAAGCTGTCTTCTTCCTGCTTTGAGATAGTCAATGACCTCTCACGGTGTGACATGCTTGTTGTTTATATGGCTGTAGCAAAAATGCAATGGGGGCTTTCTTCACCCAACACTACCAGGGCTCACTTCTGTAGGAAGATGGTGACTTTCCCAACAATGGAACCACTAAAACATGCCTTCAGCTAACTAAAGGGCAGTAAACTGAAACTAACTTAGCATCCACGTCATTTACAGCCACATTGCATATCTTTCAACCACTTCATTAAACACAAGACCACTAAGAAACAACTTTGAAAAAGAAACCGGATAGAGGCTAGAGTGCCCCTACTCAATGGAACCAAACACAAGACACCACACTGGCCCCAAACACTTTGGCGCCCCTTTTCGTATTTATTTAGTTCTTCAAAAGTGGAATTCTGCTTTACAACAAGGGCACACCCTTGTACTGTTCTACTTGCATTTTACACTACCAGAGCCAACACTTGGCCTCTGCCTGCATCCAATTCCAGTGCACCACTAGTACCCAAGTGCCAGGGTCAAAACTAAGGCATTTCTCAACAACTGTGACACCTGATTGTGACAAGGCATCAATGCAAATCCCCAAAAGTGCTCAAACAGCCTCAATACATTGTCCCTATAGCAGCTTTCTAGTTACACCCTCTGTAGCTAGGTGTCTACTTCAGACACTCATTGTTCGACCACAGGCTATTGCTTCACCCTCGACTCAACTACAATCACATGGAGTAGTAAAAGGAAACCAATTGTAGCCTTGTCTTCGACCGAGGCTGAGTACCAGGTCGCTTGTTCCGCCATATGTGAGGCAGTTTGGCTTCGTAGGTTACTTAGGGAGATTAGGTTTCCACAAACATCCTCGACCGTCATCCACGGTGACAATCAAAGCTATATAGCACTTGCTCAAATTCAGGCGTTCCATGCAAGGAAACAACAGAAAAATCAGAGAAAAACTCTCCTCTGCTCCAACCTACAGCCCTGCCTTCTGCCCCCTCCATTGAGCTCTCCCGCTTCCCACCTTTTTTCAGCCCCCCGGGGGTACCTCCCGTCATTTTAGGGGGGGGGGGGGACTCATGCTCCCGCTCCTGCACTAAGTCTTGCACCGAACACGAGTCAATCAAACAAAATAGGGAAAGGTGGCAAAGATACGGATAAAGCCGCCAAGAAAGATGACAACAAAGCCAAGAAACAAACACAGCTGAAACTCGAGGTTGTGAACACACGCTACAACCGCAGTGGACTCGGAGTTGACAGCAAAGCAAAGGCGGGGTCCACCTCTGCCTCTACCTCAGCTTCAGTCTCAGCTTCAGCTTCAGCTCCAGCTTCAGTCTCAGCTACATCCTCATCCTCAGCTTCAGCATCAGCTCTAGTTCCACTTTCAGCTCCACTTCCGTCCACAGCCTCTACAGTTACAGGTACTGGCTCTAATATACCCCTACCCATGACATCGATTGCTCCACCCTCCCCAAAGATAGAGGGGTTGTTACTAACACCATCTCTCCCTACTTCTCCCGCTACAGTTCTCTCTCCGATTATGACACCTACTTGTGAGGGGTCATACACTGTTCCGCACTACTCGACCTTTTTCTCCCCTCTGCCTCTCAGTCAGCCCACGTTCCCACACCCTATTGGGATCGCCTCCTCCAGGTCACTATCATCTCCATACCGCACCCATCTCACCCAATCATCACCCAGCCTCCAGTCTCATCCGCACACTTTCATGCCACAATCCTTTCACTTTCCGCTAGAGCACGAACGAGCTGACCCATCAGAGGCTTGGGAGAACTTACTGATGGAGGTTCATAGCATCTGAGAGCGCGAGAGGGAGCTGTCACGCTTCGCACAGGAGCAGACAGGCTTCACCCAGGAGCAGGCGCGTCTCATACAAGAGCAATCTCAACACTCAGGTGTGGTTTGATTATGCACGCACACTCTATGATATCCCAAATCAGCCAGTACCTAACCTATCACACATGCCACGTCCCACATCCTGCACCCTCTTCACTAGGGGGGGGTGGGGGTAAAGGATGCAGTAATGAAACTTCATAATGCCCGAGCGAAGGATCATGAGGGACTATGCACTGAGTTCATTGCATATGGGATTAACCTCCTAGTCCCGATCTTAGCAAAGCTACTCAATGAAGCCGTTTGCTTGGGGTTTCCACGCACGTGGACCATTAACACTATCTCACCCATTCACAAGGCAGAGGATCCCATGAGCCCAGAGAACTACAGGATCATTATGATTGGACATGTCATGTCCAAGATTTATGCATCAGTACTTGATTCTGAGGTCAAAAGATTTGCGGAGTATCGAGGACTTAGAGCAACAAGACAAGCTGGTTTCAGGCGAGATCATGGAACCATGGACCACATTCTTAAGCTCAGATGTATCATCGAGGAGGCGAGGGCACGGGAGCAGAGGGTTTATTGTTGCTTTGTGGATTTCCGCAAGGCATTTGACACGGTTTCGAGAGCCCGCCTCATACGACACCTACAAGATTTGGGTTACGACAAGGAAATTATTTAGGCTGTCATGGCACTTTATGAGCGAGTTTCAGGTAGAGTCCGGACAGGATCTGGATCGACAGACGAGATCATGAGCACTATCGGGATCAAACAAGGGTGTCCATTATCACCTATCTTGTTTGGCCTCTACATTGACGAGCTCGAGACAGTGATGCAAACACAGGGGAGGATAGGTTGCTCTCTCGCGGACACGTTCATCCAGATACTACTTTACGCAGATGACGTGGCTCTCTTGTCTTCCTCGACATAGGGGCTCTCTTGTCTTCCTTAGCAGAGGGGCTCCAGAGACACCTTGATGCACTACAGTCCTTTTGTGAGTCTCATGATTTGAAGGTCAACCTGGGTAAAACCAAGGTTATGATCTTCAATACGTCTCAAACCATCATGCGCCAGGAGCAGTTCGCATTTGATGGGTCCCCTGTTGAGGTAGTTTCATCATACACTTATCTTGGTGTCGTCTTTTCCGGACCCATCTTCACTATGAGACCCACAATGCATGCACGTCTGAGCAGAGAATATGCTTCATTGGCTAGACTAAAGAGGCAGTGCTTCCGCTCTCACTTTTAGAATCCACTGTCCAAAGGGTTGCTTTTTGACTCCTTGGTCCGCCCAACAAAAATATATGGCAATCCATTCCTTGTCGGATACAGAGTGGGTCAAGGTGGAGCGGCTACAGGTTCTCATGTTATCACGAATGATCTGTGGTAAGCCATCCGTTCCTCACCAGATCATTCGGGCGGCGTTTGGGTCACCCCCATTATAGCTAGATGCTGTCATCACTTATCTGTACCGAGTCAAGGATACCATGGTTAGCACTGTCCTCTTCTATGGCACTTACAGCAGGGGGAGACCAGAGGTGCTGGTATGCACGCACAAAGAGATGGTTTGAGGGGCTAGGGCTCCACTTGGACAAACTACCTCCATTCCAGTACAGCATGGATGCTCCGTTCTCTCCCCTCCTATCACACGAGGTCAACCAGGTTATCCGTGAGGATCTACTACACCTCGGACTTGGTTGGACCCGAGTCATCTTCCAATGAAGCTGGGCTTCTACAGAGATCACTTCTTACATGAGGGTTTCATTGATCCACCAAGATACACGCAGATTCACCTACCCCACTGGCTGAGGATCTCTCTTGGGCAGTTCTGAATCTCTTCAAACAGACTTCGTATCGAGAGCGGCAGAGCAGAGCGATTACCCGGGGAGAGGCGCATATGCACACTGTGTGACATGCAAGAGGTTGAGACAAAGAAGCATTTTATCTTCAGGTGTCCTGTTTACTATGAGATCCGAGGGCGTTTCTACTGCCTCTTCAGAGATAGTTATGGGGTTTTTGCCCGTTTCCTCTCCTACCCAGACCAGCGGTGTTTGGCAGGTTTCATTCATGAGATGCTTAGACACCGCGAGAGGATACTCCGAGCACGGAGACAGGAGCAGACTTCTTCCTCGACTGATACCTCTCAGAGCTCTATCACGGAGTTCTTTCAGCCAGATCACATAGACCCCCACGAGACGAGACCTCGACATGATCGTGACCCGGAGCCTGTGACCCGACAGCTCAGACAGAGGGTTGACACACAAATCATACTTGGGGACATTCCCTCCTTGTTTAGGGTCGGAGCCCGACTGACAGGGAGCACATTGATCTTGGTTAGACGCGGAGCTACGACCAAGAGACGTACCAGGATTGCACCCTCAAGGGACCGACAACGCTCTATTGCTGACCTCATGCCTCCACTGCCTCATCCATCCTGATGTCCTGCTGTTGATGATGAGGATGATGATGATATTGATGATGTTGATGATGACGATGATGATGAGATTGATATATAGTTGACTATCGACATGACTATGTTGTACTTAAGACTTAGTACTACCATTTTGCGTTTTTTCCATTCTGCATTGGTGTGGATGCTCGTTTAGTAGCTCCACTACCACAGCTCATTGTATCAGGTTTTTCACAGTCTCATAGACCCATCGGTCTTCCGAAGACTTTAATAAACTTTCTTTCTTTCTTTCTTCTTTCTTTCTCTTTGCAATCCAGTTCGCAGTGTGTGTGCTCTCTCTTGCTGTTCACGATTCCACTGCACTTCTCACAACTACAAACAAAGTTATATTCTCTCTCTCTCTCTCTCTCTCTCTCTCTCTCTCTCAACCCCTCCCGCCTCCCCCCAAGCCCCCTAACCTCGCCTCCAGCCTCGCCATGCTGCCATGCAGACTCGCCATGCTGCTGCACCTCTTCATGCTGCTGTGCAGTTTTCTCTTTCTCTCTTTGCAGTCCAGTTCGCAGTGTGTGCTCTCTCTCTTGCTGTTCACGATTCTGCTGCACTTCTCACAACTACAAACAAAGTTATATTCTCTCTCTCTCTCTCTCTCTCTCCGTAGCTTGGCCTAAGCCAAGCTTGCTGCTGGAGCAGCCCCTACAGCATCAACCCCTCCCTAGGGCCCCATGACAGAGAGAAAAACAGCAGCAGCCAACCACGCTGTCCCTCAGGGAGTCCCCCGACTGCCCCAGGCCACTTTGGGCCTGCGTTTACTGCGCATATATCCCCCGGAGCCTGTAAACCTGCAAGACAGAGCACCAAGTCAAGATTCAAGGCTCCAACCAAGAAAAGAGTGACAAAGAAATATCTAAGCCACAATCTTACTGCATATTTCTACAATTATATAGGACTATTTTGCACAATGCCTACACGAGGATGTGTAGAAGACATAGGGGGGGAACATGCTTTGGAAAATGCTATGGCAGCCCTCCCAACACGACACCTCATAAGGTGGTCGCCAGCCTCAACAAAATATGCCTTGCGGTAATTGCAAAGATTGACAGTTTGGAGGACACAAATGTGGCTCTGCTAGCTGAGAAAGCTCACATGGACAAGACGCTAGCTGAAATAAAGAAGCAAGGAGGAAAAGTGTAAGAAGAGGGGCGGAAAGAGAAGGCCAAGAGAGAGGATTGGGAGAAGGAAAAATCAGGATGGGAAACTGTGAAAACCAGCCTCCAAGACAAGGTACATGCTTTGGGAATTGAATTGCAGAAACTAATAAACATGAAAGTGACTTCAGAGGGGAATTGCAAAGCCATGGAAGAGCTCAAAGCAGAAAATGCAACCCTCAAGAAAGAGATGGCAGCCCTGCAGGCCACCACGAATGGAAAGCATGCTGAATTTACACAAGAGCTCTCCAAAAAAGGAGGAGGAGATGCTCGAATGGACAGCAGTGGTGAAAAAGGAATCAACAGCCCCCAACAAGGAGTTTATCTCTGAGGCCTAAAAGAAAAGAGAAGGACCAGCAAGGCATTAAATATTTTGGTAAGAGGGCTAACAGTGGGAGACACCCCAATGGCAGATGCTAAAGGTTTGTTCACTCTAAGATGGGTGTCGATCTCACATGCAACGCAGCTTGGAGATTAGGCAACGCGCGGAGATACCACCGAGGCCACTAGTGATGAAATTCTGGACCTGCAATGGACAGGTCTACCCTCGTGTGAATGAGGGCAACTTTGAAAGGCACTAGGATATACTTGGATGACGACATCACTCTCTTACAGCAAGAGCACAGGAGGGAGGGAATGGCACGCGTGATGGCAGCAAGAGAAGCAAGGCAATGGGCTGCCCACAAGGATGGTAATCTGACTATCCAAGAGAGAGTAGACAAGGAAGAGAAGGAAGATGGGGGCATGGACAGCACATGACGGTATCGGGCCCATGACATGAGTGCACAAATAGATTGAAAATGGCAGTGTGGAACTGCAATGGTACCCTCTGGTCCGATGCTGGGGTTTCCTCACAGACATGCATTGTAACCAGCCTTTGACTGACAAAGGTCAGTATATCTTACTCTATTATCTCACAACACCAAAATACAGCCACCATGTTCCATTGCCATTGCCCGAACACGATACTTAGAGCATACAAATTCACAGCATAGCATCACTGAACCATACAAAACAAGGGAGGCTAGACTGCCCCTACTCAAAAGCATACATAGCGACACCTATTGGCCCCGACACTTGGCGCCCCTTGCGGTATTTCTTTATTCACTAGTTAGTTCAAATACAAGGAACTCCCTTCTTGAACTCACAGCATAGCATCACTGAACCATACAAAACAAGGGAGGCTGGACTGCCCCTACTCAAAAGCATACATAGCGACACCTATTGGCCCCGACACTTGGCGCCCCTTGCGGTATTTCTTTATTCACTAGTTGGTTCAAATACAAGGGACTCCCTTCTTGACTTCACTTACAGGTGCAACCCAATACAATGCCAACCCGTGGATGTGCCAGTGACCAACTCCCAAAGCTATTCTCTTGGTTCCCTTCAGTAGCCATGCATATCATGCCAAGCAGAACAGACCACCATCATGCCAAGCAATGCATCTACACAAATCAAAGCCATTACTGAGCCCAAGACTTGCCACTGCACCCCCAAGAAGAGAGTATCACAACCAATGCCCCAATCCTCACCCGGGCCAACGGCAGCGCATCCAACCTTCCAGAAATTCAGCAAGAATGACAGTAGCACAAAGCAAAAGGAGAAGACAAGAATTCGGCCAACAAAAGGAGCCTGTTTCAGCTCGAAACAGCCTCAAAAGATGATTTAACAGCAGATAGCAGGCTCTGGTAGGAGGGAGTTGTCCTTGACTGACTTCTAGCACCAACAAAGGTCATAAAAGAGAGCGTCCAGCAAGCTGTAGCAAATCCGCCATGAATTCGTCCACCAAAATGAGGATTCCAGCCCAATGAAGCCTCAGAAATCAGTGCGCCTTGAACCAGACAGAAGCTAGGAGTGAGGCGTCCAAGAATATGGCTTCAAATGCAAGAAAGGAGAACTTCTATTGCAAAGAAAGTTGAGAAAAGCTTCAAAAAAGGCCCAGAATGAAGGTGCCCAAGTCCAGGAAGCATGCCTGCAGCAAGAAACACCAAGGGGAGGAGAATTGTCGCGGAGAAAGCTTCAAAATCGACTTCAGCCAGCAAAGGGAGAGCTGCGAAAATCCGCCATCTTCAGAAGAAGACTCCTTTGGTACGGTAGAAGACCCGGAACAGCAAGGAAGACTAGGGAAGGGCTCCAAGGCCTTCCAAGTGCTTCCAGATGTGACACACAGGTGCCACAAGTCAAGCAGATAGGCCACACATCTCCACACACAGACACATGGCAAATGGACGTGGGATTTTAATGCCCCTAGGGGGTCACTTTGGAAATCGTGACCGTAATGCAAGGAACCAATGACCCTAGTATATAGGACCTCTAGTGGGTCAATTTTTAAAGCATGACCCCAGTGAACTAAACCAATGACCTTAGAGAATGGAACCACTCTAATAGCACTAGGAGTTGCACTTGTTGCACATGAAATCATAGGTACCCTTTGGACATTAACTAATGCCCCTAGCCTAGCACCCCTAGACCAAATTCAATGACAGTTAGTTTAAACACTTCACCATCACCATCACGTGCCCGTGACATACCCCCCCAAGCGACCTGTAGATATCATGTGAGCCTGTCTGCAATGTGGAAGCGGAGGTGCTACCCCTCCCATGAGCATCCGGTAATGCTGCAGACATGTGCTCTGTTGAACCGGAATGAGCCGCTACCGCAGTTAGCTCGAGACCAAATGCCTCAAGGTAGAGCTGCAAAACCTGTGGTGAATCTGCCAATTCATTCTCTTCCATCCAGATCGCATCGTTGGCAGGATAATTCTTGCACTTCACTCGATAGCGTCTGGAAACTATACCGTTAGCCTTCTGATCCTTATGTGCCACAATCTGCTCAAGAATCAAGACCTTATCTTGCTCATCAACTTAAGGTTGCTCTTCAACTGGCATATCCTGTGGCACTTCTCCATGAAAAGGCTTCAACAAGCTAATATGGAAAGCATTTTGGATGGTCCACTTCTTAGGTAACTTCAGCCTGTCAGCTACCTCATTGATCTTCTGAAGAACTTAAAAGGGCCCGTAGTATCTCACATTCAGCTTGGTGTACAGCTTTACCTTCCCTTTCTTGCTCTTGAGGCGTCCCTTAAGAAAATGCAGCAATACCCAATCACCTTCCTTGAAGACTAGGTTCCTGCGATGCTTATCTGCAGCTCTTTTCTCCTTGTCCTGACTGCGTTGAAGGGCATACTTAACCTTTTCATACGCTGTCCGCAAGTCTTCAACATACTCATCAGCCACAAATATCTTCTCTTTTGTATGCAAAATAGGAGAAACCTTTCTCGCACCTTCCACTATTTCAAACGGTGCCTTACCCGTGGAAGAATGCACTATGTTGTTGTATGCATTCTCAATCAGCGGCAAATACTGTTCCCATTTTGCTTTATGCTCAAACGCATAACAATGCAGCAAATCCAATGCTGTAGAATTTGCCTCTTCTAACTGGCCATCAGACTGTGGATGATATGAAGAGGAAAACAGCAGTGAGGTACCCATGTTATCAAACAAACCTCTCCAAAACATGCTGCTCATCTGTGGATCTCTATTGCTCACAATAGACTCAGGCATCCCATGGTACTTGAAAATAAACTTCAAGAATTCCTTTGCCATCTGCTCGGCTGTAATCTTCTTCCGCACTGGAATGAAGTGAGCCATCTTGCTAAATCTGCAAATTATAGTCCATATGCCATCATGACTAGAAGGAGTGCAAGGGAGATCAAAAACAAAATCCATAGCGATGCTCTACCATGGTCTATCTGGTATAGGCAAAGGCTGAAGTAAACCGGGCTGCTTCTACCTGTCATACTTCACCTTCTGGCAAGTGATGCATGTCCAGACATAAACCTCGACATCCTTCCGTAGAGAAGGCCAAATAAAAGTAGTGCTCCACTGCTTTAATTGTAGCCTTAATACCCCTATGCCCTGCATATGGTGGGGCATGAATTTCAGTGAGCACCTTATGCCTCAATGGCTGCATCACACACAGCTTACCATGCATCATCATGAATCCCTCCTTGAGTGTATAATGATCATGCCGATTGCCCTCCATAAGCTGATCATAAATACGTGCAAAAGCATCATCTGTACCATACTGCTCCTTCATGGCATCTAGCTCATTGTGATAAGCAATAGTAACTGCAGATACCTGTGGTTTCTTGGACATAGCTTCCCTACGTGGCCTTCTGGAAAGTGCATCAGCCACTACATTCTTCTTTCCAGCTACATGAACAATCTGAAAATGAAAAATGGAAAGGAAGTTTCCCATCTCATGTGCTTCTCTAACAATTTTCTCTGAGTGAGAAAATATCGCAGCGATTGATGATCAGTTTGCACATAAAAATCAGCACCTAAAAGGTAGTGCTTCCACACATTAAGAGCATGTATTACAGCTACCAATTCTTGCTCATACGCATTCATGTTGTGTTCAGCATCTCGGAGCAGCCTGCTCTCATATGCAACCACTCTGCCTTCCTACATAAGTACTCCACCAACACTGTTGCCGCTTGCATCGCATTGAAGAACAAAAGGCTTTCGCAAGTCTGGCAAAATGATAACAGGATCAGAGCATAACTTTTCCTTCAGCTCATTAAACGCTGCAATTTCTTTCCTCCCCCAACACAAAGGCACTGCCTTCTTTTGCAAAGCATGTAAAGGTGAAGCTATCTCAGCAAAATGGCGTATGAAGCGCATGTAATATGAACACAAGCCAAGAAAACAACGGACTTCATGTAGGTTCCTCAATGGAGGGCAATTCTTGATTGCCTCAATCTTGACAGGGTCCATCCTTACTCCATCCCGTGAGATGATGTGTCCTAGAAAATGGATCTCTGGCATGAAGAACTTACTCTTTTTAGTGTTGACCAGCAACTTGTGTCTCCTGAGCTCTGCAAATACAACTGCCAAGTGTTGCCTATGCTCAAGACTTCATCTTTCAAGTGCACAATAATATCATCAAAGAATGTTCCCACAAACTTTTTGTGCTCTCTAAAAATGCAGTCCATCATGCGATTGAAGGTAGCTGGAGCATTAGTCAAACCAAATGGCATGACAAGAAACTCACAAAGCCCAAAGTAGTTCTGAAGGCAATCTTGTGTACATCTTCGGGCTTGATTCATATCTGATGATAACCACTCTTCAAGTCAATGCGACTGAAGATGGCTGATCCCTCTAATCGATCCAAAATGTCATCAATGCGTGGGATAGGGAATCAATTCTTGATAGAGATCTTATTCAAAGCCCTGTAGTCAATACACATTCTCCACGATCCATCCTTCTTTTGCACTAGTAGGACGGGAGAACAATATGGAGAAGAGCTTGGCTGAATCAACCCCTTTTGTAACAATTCATTCACCTGACACATGATCTCCTCCTGCTGTGCCGCACTAACCCTGTACGGTGGAGAGCTGCCAGGAATGATGTGAATGGTATGATCTTCTAGTCTTTCAGGAGGTAACTCCTCTGGGAGTTCATTTGAGAAACAATCTTGAAATCGAAATAAAAACTCAGTTTGTTTCCCAGCTTGGAGAAATTAGATTCATCCTCTACTGGTTCCTTTTCTTTTACAAATATTAAATACGTTGAAACTTGCTTTTTCATTATGAAGGAAATCGCCGAAGCGGATACAATTGGGATTGATTCCCCTTTCATGTTTACATCTATGACTTGGCTTTTACCCCATAAGTCAAGCTAAGCTTCTTATCATGTGTATGAATGATAGCATGAACACGGTACATCCAAGGCATCCCCAGCAAAACATCACTCAGGTAAAGGCATCACATAAAAATCCTCATAATCCACATAGCCCTGAATGTGAATCAGTAGCTTCCCTATGATAAGAGTGACAGGGGTACTGAGCTCCAGATTAGCCATATTGGCCTCACAAAGAGGGCCAATCTCCTCTGGATCAAAGACCCAACTGAGCTGCAAGTTCAGGAGTTATGAAATTTGCTTTGGGCCCTAAGTCAAAGAAGTACCCGTAGCTTGCCCCATGCTCTGCACATCTCTGTCTTCTTCTATTCATGCTCACCCCCAATTATATCAGGAATGTGGCAAGCACTTGGCTTGGGTTTCTTGCCTCTGGGGTCCTCTTGTGTCCCGGATTAGACTCAGCCCGAGTTGCCGCAGGTTCTTTTCTTTTCTTGTTAGGACAATCTGCTGCCCTATGACCAATCTCTTTGCATAGAAAATACTTCCCTTCAGCGAACAATTTATTTCTCTCTTCAGAGGTGAGAGAAGAGAACTGCTGTTTTCTTCTTTGACCTGCCACAAACTTTGATTTGAAAGGTACTTTTCCAGCTTGCTATGGTTTCTTTGGCTCCTCTTTAAAGTTGCTTTTAAAGCCTAAGACTCTGCCTTGCATGAGTGAGTAAGCTGTATTTGCATTCTCTATCAACTGTGACATGTTAGAAATGTGTGTCTTTGTGCAATAGTCCCTCAACTCTTTAGGAAGACCACAACAATACTTTTCAACCTGCTTTGAAAAGGGGACTGTTCTGTAGGAGCTCACAAGCAGAAGTGCATCCCAAAACTTCTTATTGTAGTCTTCTAGATACTTGCATTCCTTAGCATTCAAGTTATGCCACTGAGTCATGACATCCACTTCAAATGTAGTGGTGAGCCATGTGGCTGAGAATACCTTCTTGAAATCAACCCATGTAGCAGGTGTCTGCCCCTGAAGAAAGACTAGACCACCACTGCATCACATTACCTTTGAGGAATGTAGCTGCCTTCCTGATTTTCGAGGACTCTCAAAAGTAACCTCCAGCAAAAGCCAAGTCAAATTGCTGCAAAAAGGTAAGAGCCTTCATCCTATCTGCATGTCCATTGCAGGTCTCAAACTTCACTGCTGCCCCCCCCTCCTTGTAATCCTTCATCTTAAGCCTGGGTTCCAGATGATCATAGCCAGGGGGCTGCAAATAAAGAGGCTCCTGTCCTTGGGGTCCTTCTGGAGCCTGTAGAGTACTCCCCACAGCTGGATTTGGTGGCACAGGTGGTATTGCTTGAGTGTGAGACACCATGGGACTGCCTCCCTGCATTCCAGGCTGTATCCCCACATTAGCATACAAAGGATTTAGGGCTGGCTGTGAAGTCATGGCCTGAAATATAGATCCTCCTCCAAAGTGAGTTGGCTGAACCACATGCTGTGGTTGGGCTTGCTGCCCTTGCTGCACATTCTTAGCATTGCTACCATGCTCATTCCCATTTGGTCCTTGCCTCTGTGGCACTGCAAGTGGCTGTACCACTGGTGTCTGTGGCTCAGGTAGTCGCTGTCCCACATGCATTTGTGGATCCTGTATGGGCTGGGCCTCTACCCTCGGCAATAGAGCTGGATCATGTACAATCTCAGCAAAGCTCTGAGTGAGCTGAGTTAAAACTTGCAACACACAAGCCATCTGAGTTTGCATCACGGCCATAGCATTTGGTTGTACACTTGGGTCTACACCCAATGCAAGTATACTAGCAGTGTTATCTACTTGTGGAGCTGACTGCCCCAATGCATCAACCTCAGTAATTTTCCCTTCATGGGCTGCATCTTGCACTCTTATTCCAAGGTGTGCTCCCCTTATCTGCTGCTTTGGCTCAAACTCTGAGTCTACATCATAACCAAGCCTTATATGCTCCATATTAAAGGCAATGGGTGGTTGTACCAAGAAAAATCAGCAGATCCTTTCTCTGCCAGCAGATCCTTTCTCTGCCCAAGCTGCCTAGAGACTCCTCTGGATGATTTGATGAGGGTCCCGGCAACAGAACCACTGTAACCGGCCTTTGACTAACAAAGGGCAGTATATCTTACTCTATTATCTCCCAACACCAAAATACAAACACCATGTTCCGTTGCCATTGCCCAAACACAATACTTAGAGCATACAAATTCACACCATAGCATCACTGAACCATACAAAACAAGGGAGGCTAGAATGCCCCTACTCAAAAGCATACATAGTGACACCTGTTGGCCCCGACACTTGGCGCCCCTTGCAGTATTTATTTATTCACTGGTTAGTTCAAATACAAGGGGCTCCCTTCTTGAACTCACCTGCAGGTGACACCCAGTACAATGCCAACCCGTGGCTGTGCCAGTGACCAACTCCCAGTGCTATTCTCTTGGTTCCCTTCAGTAGCCATGCATATCACAAGCAGAACAACCCGGCATCATGCCAAGCAATGCATCTACACAAATCAAAGCCATTACTGAGCCCAAGGCTTGCCACTGCACCCCCAAGAAGAGAGTATCACAACCAGTGCCCCAATCCTCTCTCGGGCCAACGGCAGGGCATCCAACCTTCCAGAAACTCAGCAAGAATGACAATAGCACAAAGCAAAAGGAGAAGACAAGAATTCGGCCAACAAAAGGAGCCTGTTTCAGCTCAAAACAGCCTCAGAAGATGGTTGAACAGCAGATAGCAGGCTCTGGTAGGAGGGAGTTGTCCTTGACTGACTTCCAGCACCAACAAAGGTCATAAAAGAGAGCGTCCAGCAAGCTGTAGCAGATCCTCCATGAATTCGTCCACCAGAATGAGGATTCAAGCCCACTGAAGCCTCAGAAATCAGTGAGCCTTGCACCAGACAGAAGCTAGGAGTGAGGCGTCCAACAATATGGCTTCAAATGCAGGAAAGGAGAACT
Source organism: Dipteris shenzhenensis (assembly GCF_047967505.1). Lineage (NCBI taxonomy): Eukaryota > Viridiplantae > Streptophyta > Polypodiopsida > Gleicheniales > Dipteridaceae > Dipteris > Dipteris shenzhenensis. The sequence goes on from NC_141610.1 coordinate 26,610,228, forward strand.
TCTGTCGCGAAGAAAGTCGAGAAAAGCTTCAAAAAAGGCACAGAATGAAGGCGCCCAAGTCCAGGGAGCATGCCAACGGCAGGACACACCAAGGGGAGGAGAACTGTCGTGGAGAAAGCTTCAAAATCGACTTTTCAGCCAGCAAAGGGAGAGCAGCAAAAATCCGCCATCTTCAGAAGAAGACTCCTCTGGTAGGGGAGAAGACCCAGAACAGCAAGGAAGACTAGGAAAGGGCTCCAAGGCCTTCCAGGTACTTCCAGATGTGACACACAGGTGCCACAAATAGGCCACACATGCTCCACACACAAACACATGGCAAATGGGGCGTGGGATTTTAGTGCCCCTAAGGGGTCACTTTGGAAATCATGACCCTAATGCAAGGAACCAAAAACCCTAGCATATAGGACCTCTAGTGGGTCAATTTTTAAAGCATGACCCCAATGAACTAAACCAATGACCTTAGAGAATGGAACCACTCTAATGTTGTGGTCTCTTGAGAATTTGGTGAGGCTTGAGTATGGGGAGGAGAGAACAACCTCTATCCTGCCACAACAACAGGGACACAGCTACCCCGACAAATGGGCCCAATTAACAGAACCGTGAGCTGCCACCCATGGCAGACCGCAGTTCTTTGCTGCCCACATGGCATGTTCCTTGTCCACATAACGCAATAAAGCAACATGAAGACCTCCCAAAAACCATATAATAGTGAGACTTGTCAAGAAATTAACATTGCCATTGCTGAAAGCCATTAACAAGGACCTAACCACCTGATGTAGCTGAAGTGGCACCCACATCCGCAATAAAGCTCTCTTTTCTAATCGCACCATCAATATGAAATTGGGGGGAAACAGCGAGAGGGAAATAAGGAAAGGAAAAATGGAGAGATAATTTGGTGTTCAGCATACTCAGTAGCACCTCCAGGTTTGCAAGCAAAGGACACTAAATCAACCAGTGTGAAGAACCTTTACGTCAAGCAAGTGGTATGTGTTAGTCAGCAATAATGATAAGGGATACTTTGGTTTAGTTGGTTCTCACAATGAGAACCTCAGGGCAGCCATGATGAGATGACATGAGCCATAGAAGAGTCATAACCAATCCAGAGGGATCAATTAATAACTATTCACTACAGCACTACAATAAAGCCATCACTTCACGACTCAATATCGCAAGAGCCCATTAAATGCTGCATTCAGCAAAATGTTGAGACACATCCTAACAAGGATATTCACAATGTCATTTCAAGATAGTCCTTGCCCAATAAGCCCAAATCTCATTAGCTTAGTTATCCATAAGACAACATAACACGTCTGCTTAATGCTGCAGCATATAGTCCACAAGGCCTCAAAGTCTGCTAAATGCTGCAGCATATAGTCCACAAGGCCTCAAAGTCAATGTACGCCTACAAGGACAGACTTTGAATTTAAAGCTCAGGTTACTTCTGATTGTGTACATGTGATTTTCACTTCACAAGACTCCAGTTAGAAAAGTTCAAATAACAGAATGTACCATTCAAGGCATAAAGTACAACCCTATTCCATCATATCACCTCTCTGAAGAAAGGCTAGCACAGCAGAGTAAAGACAAATGGTCTTCTCACTGATTTCATAAAATTAATTGTAAAATTTTCTAGGAAAATCAAACTATTGTTCATCATCAACAAAATGCACACATGCTTAAGACAATCAATCCTGACAGTAATAGCTGCAATCTTCTTTATGATGACTAAAATGGTGACAGACCTTGCTCTTGTCTTCTCTAATTTTTTGTTATGAGAATACAACAGGATGCTGCATTACACAGTCTCACACCATAAGCGTCATATAGCTTATAAACAGTCTTGGATCTATTGCAGGTTTTGCTTGTCTGCAAGTCAATCGTTTAAAAATGAATTGCAAATTAGAATACCGACAGAAGTCATCTTCTTACCTGCAAAAACCATGTCGGTGTTCTGGATCCACAAGCACCCAACAAAGAAGAGTTGCCTCACTGGCAATTTCATGTTTCTGGTATGATGCTTCCTCTCCCAATTTAACCACTTGTACTCCTTCATCATCCAATACTTCATGTAGAAAACTACCATATTTTTCATCACCAAAATGTCCCAAAGCAACACAATGTAGTCCAAGTCTTGCAGCTGCTATTGCAAAATTAGAATTTCCTCCAGCTTCCCAGTATCTCTGCATAGAAAATCAAAATTTCAGTCAAAGTATATTGACCAATAAAATGACAACAAGAATTCAAAAGAGACCACTTACAGAGTCTTCACACACAACATCCAACTTACTATGCAACAATAAACGTCTACTTTGTTTAGTCACTGGTTTCTGTGATAATGACTCCTGGTTACAAGAACGGACTTAAACGATTGCAAAAAGCAAACCACCACCGAGCATTGGATTTGGACTGAAAAAAGCGTTGATGGTAACTCAACTGAAAATCAAAAGTCTCAAACGCAAACCACAAATCCTTTGAAAATCGTAATGTTAAATTTCTTAAACAAAATCCCAAAAGATATCAAGCACTGACCTCATCCGGTGATGACGCTGCAAGTTTTGACATGTATGCAAACTTCTCTTGCAGGTTGCGTGGCGGTAGCGATGGCACATTTAAAACAATATCAACACAAAGGTTGCCAAATGTTGTAACGTCTATAGTTTTTTCTCCTAGCACATCGCCCCTTAGGGTAACATCTTTATTGTTTTTCCTTAGCACATCATGGGTAGAATCAATTTCTTCGCTTGTCTTGTCCAATAAGGAGGGCCATCCTTTTCCGGTCTTCCCATAATTCAAACTCTCCTTGTTTTTGCGAATTTCAGAGAGGCTAGAAACATAACCATCTACATAGAGACCACGCTGCGCCAAGACCTCAGTCCTTACATCAGCCCCCTTGCCCAAGTGTGAGGATGAACATAAGGTGGGCAAACGATAGACACCAGAGTAAACGGAGCAAGCAGGAGCTTTGTGAAGCATTGGTGTCCAACGTATGTATCCCGTACTCATTGTCGGCAGATGGCAACATACAGGCTTTCATACGTAAAACCCACCAGCCAAACTTACGAACGCGCAAATGGGCGGCATCTCAAAGTGATTGGCATTACCCTGAGAGTAGTGACCCATTTCGATGCCGTCCTTCTCCCTCGAACAGCTCCAGCATCTATTGCTGGAGCGTGAGGGAGATGGGACATCTACTTCTTCAGTTGAAGCAGCTCAGCTAGTGCATAGGGCGGTACAGCCAAAAGATTAAGCCTATCAGATAGTATATCAGTATCCTGCACAGTTCAACAGACAAAGCTCCCCGTCGTCGCTCCCCATTCCCCCGCTCCCTTCATAAAGGAGAAAACCACACAATTGAATTTTGCAAGAAGTCCAAAATTCTCAAAGGAACCAAACAAGATTTCCTTCTATACCTCCTGCCCAGTGCCACACATATAAAACATCCAGGTATTCATCTCTTCGAACCATTGCTGCAAAGAAACCTACCTTGTGGGCACTACTTGTGCTCAAATGAATGAGATGGATTGCAAATTCACAGGGAAGCTTGGAATTGTTAGATTACAAATGGGATAGCATCCTCCAAATACCTTTTTAGCATGCCAAACTCAAAAGCCTAAGGGATTGTTTTGCCTTTTCTCTATCTATGGGGAATGTGCAAGGGGGTTTTAATGATATTAAAATGTTGCTATCATAGTGGGTGATTGGGATAGTGTGGGGATATGATGATATGGAGGGGGACTTGAGCCTAGAGGATTTAAGGATTGCTATAATGTAAGGGTAAGGTGTGATGGGGGAGGACATAGGCTTAGAAGATAAACTTAGAAGCCTATGTCCTTTGAAGATAAACTTTCATGATGAGCACTTTTGGCAGGCCTAGTGAAATTTTCACCTTGTTACTTGATACAAAGAAAGTCCTAAAGAGCTTGACTCGACAACTGGGCAACTACCTAGCGAAGCAAAGAAAGAAAGAACACTTGAAAGTTCCATTTTCAGCTGCAATAAAAACTCAACACAAATCGAGCGTGGTTAAATACTATGAGGTTACAAACTCTCCAAAGTTGACTAATAACCACCGCTCTTAGAAAGGCCCAGATATGAATCTGCAAGTCATTGAGCTTGCCCTTATCACCAAGTAAGGCAATTTTCTCGCAGTATATGGCTTAAGCCATTATGTTATGCCGATTGTTCTTTCCAATATCCAAATGTCCATCCAAGTCCAGAATTCATTAAGTAGTATTAAGGATGGGGTTATAAAGGCTAATAATGCCTTTGTTTTTGTATTTTCAGTTTGAGCATATCATGCTTTTCAAGCTTTATATTCATTATTTATGGTGATTCACTCTCCACATTCTTTGAAAGCTTTTATATTCATTGTTGATGGCAATTCCCTCTCCATGTTCTTTTATATTCATTATTTATGGCAATCCCCTCTCCATGTTCTTTTATATTCATTATTTATGGCAATCCCCTCTCCATGTTCTTTGAAAGCTTTTATATTAATTTGAGCATGTGGTGGCTTTCAAGCTTTTACATTCATGATTCCCTCTCCACACTCTAAAAAATTCTTTTATGAAGCATCTATGAATCCAAGTTCTATGACCTAGGATAACAATATGTCTAACTACAACTCCTCCTTCACATGATTTTCGTTGCCAATCCTCATCAAACTCCAATGTACATAAGTTTGCCAATCAAACACGTTTTATCGCATTTGCACGTGTAACCAGTGCAAGAAAAGTTTATAATCAATATCTTGGACACCATTGCATAAGGACGATTCCTTTTAGGGTTGAGAACTTTAAAAACGTGAGAAGATTGTCACATTTATCATTAAAAATTAGCTTGTCAATGCAACAAATTTCATTTTGATTTGACAATCCTCACTCCATTTTGTTCACTAAGTTGATTTCTCATTCCATAACTTTTTATTTTCTATTTAAATATTCTTTGGACAATGAAGGTGTGCAAGCAACTCATATGTGACATGCAACATCAAGATTGCACCCTTCTAGCCAAGTGCCAACTTCACAATCGACATCCAGTAATGCATATAACCATACAAGACACTATCATCAACGAAATGAGGACAACAAGAAATCAATGATGTGCAAGCATACCACTACTTAAGGCAATATGTCACATCTTATCTTTTTCTTAAGATAGTTGACCGCCAAATCCACAAATATGCTACTCTCTTTTTTTTTTGTGAGCATTTTATATTGAGCACAAGGAAAACTGGTTAGCATAGAGATAACCCTTTGCAACAAGTGTCTCCCTCTCTCATATGCTTAAGCTTTTTGCACTCAAACTATTCTCCCTCTCTGCCTTTGCCACACCGGCTCTCCCTCGAGTAAAATGAGTACATGGTCCATGTTCTTAATATGACAAACGTGGCAATGGCTTTGTCACATGAGTGGATGTACCCATGCTGACTTCCATTGGTTTTTTGGGTGGTGGTATGAATGTTTGTTTCTTTGTACAATTCTTATTTCAATATCTTCACTATGCTAATCTAGCAATCTCATGTGTTGTAGCGTTGCAATAGAGTAAAGAAACAAACTTTCCAAGTTCTAATACTTAAGTTGTAATGTAACTGTAGCTTGTTTAGAAGAGTGCCCTTGTTAAGCTTTGGAGCATCTATGACTCAAGAAGATAAAAGCATAGGAAGGAGGAGAGAGAGAGAGAGAGAGAGAGAGAGAGAGAGAGAGAGAGAGAGAGACTTGGTATTGAATAAGGAAATTCTCTAATCCCACTTTGCACCCAAAGCATGGAGTAGATATTTAATATTAAAGGTTCTTTGAGCTAGAATAAATTGTCTTAATAGCATGAAGGAAATTGGAATGAAGATTTCTCTTTAAGAGAGCTTTAAAATGTGCATGCGTAATACCCATCTTCTAATTTGATCTCCCACCCAAAGTGGTTCTCTCCCCCCTTTCCTCTCTTGGGTTCTCACCTTGCAGTAATGGAGAATCCTCATAGCATTTGAATATGTAGGCTAGCTCTTAAAACCAACAATGGCCCAATGACAATATACATGTTGTAGGCACCTCACCTACTGACCAGGTGAAGATACTAAACGCCCCATCAAAATACAAAACAAAAGCTGTTGATGGTGTCTCCCTTTCATCCTTAATATCCTCCTTACATTTCTCTTCTTCTCCTAGATCCTGCCGTCCTGTGAGCAAATCTACCATAGTGGACCTAGTGGTACCTTCAATGACAAAAGAGAAAGAGGACTCCTGAAGCTCTAACAACCATTTTGCAAATCTTCCCCAGGGTTAGGCTTGCGAACTAGATATGCTAATATAGGTTGAGAATAAGGAAGAAAAAGGATCAAGGCAATAAATAGGAGCGCAACTTTCTGAGTGAAAACACCAAATAGAGAGCTTGTTGCTCCATTTCTTCATACCTTGTGTCCACCTTTGTAAGCTATCCGTGGCGGCTGGCATAATAGATGGGTTGCATTCTACCTCCCTCTCCTTTCTGTAGTAATACAGCACCAACTGAATGTAAAGATACACTTGGATTTACATAAAAGTCTTGGAACCAATCAAGGGACTTCAATATTAGGCCCTTACTCATGGCCTCCTTAAGTTGCTGAAAAGACTCTTGTTGCTCCACACCCCATCAGAAAGAAACTCCTTTTCTTGTAACCAAGTTCATGGGATGCACTATCTCTATGAAATCATCATAAAAGCATTGATAATACTTCCTCTTTCCTAGAATTCTGTGAACACCAGTCACACTATTAGGAGTTGGCAATGACATGATTGCTTGAACCTTGTTAGGATCCATTTGCAAGCCTTCTTTAGACACAATATTTCCCAACAAAACTACTTTTGTTTGAGCCAAATGACACTTGCTGGGATTTAGACACCCTTTTGCTTCATCAATTATGGCTAAGGCCATCTTTAACTTTTCCATGTGGTCTATGCACCAAGAATAAATGCTAAAATCATATGAAAACACCCTTATGAACTTTCCCAAGTAAGGCTTAAGAACTTGACTCATGAACATTTGAAATGTAGCTGCTGCATTGACCAACCCAAAAGGCATCACTGTACAAGCAAAGACTCCCCAAGGTGTGACAAATGACATATTTTTATCCTCCTCCTGAATGCAAATTTGAAAGTACCTAGAATACCCATCACATACAGAATGCATTCCATACCCTGCTACTTAGTCCAGTTATTCATTTTGGAATGGCAAAGGAAAATGATCCCTCTTGGCACATGCATTCAAAGAATGAAAGTCTACACAAATCCACAACTTATTTCCTTTCTTTGGTGTGACAACTACAAGAGATATCCATTCCAAATCATCAACATGAAAGATGAATCCAGCCTCAAGCGATCATGTTACCTCTTTCTTTAGTGCCTCAACTTGGATCACCCCCAATCGCCTTAAGCATTGCACGACTAGCTTGCTTTCTGGCTTTAACTCAATCTTATGCTCCGTAAGTGAGATTGTTCAAGTATGTGAATAGCTTGTTGCAAAGAGATATGGAAAATTATCTAACATATTCAAGTACTAGAGCTTCTCACTATCTGATGCCACTGATAGAGAATCACCAAGCTTTTCATTGCATTGGCATCGTTCAATGTGCTCCACATGAAGTGTCTCTGCAAGATCCTCTTGTACCATCACCTTGTTCCCTTCTCACTGATCCCAATCATCACCAAGACAAAGACCAAAGGCCACCCCTTCCACCTCACCCTCTGAGTTGGACTCCTCGAAGCTATACCATGCCCCTTCTTCTTTATCGGTTGAGTCAAATCTCAAACTTTCTAATGTTGAAGGCTCCTCCTTGACAACTTCCTTTTAACGGTCTGATGTTATAGTGCATCTTCTTAGCTTTCCCCTTCAAAATCAATTTTCAGTATCCCACTTTTGAATAGCTTTCACCTTGTGTAGCCAAGGCCTTCCTAGAATCAATGGTGGATAGGTGTGTGTATTTGGCTTGATGGGGGTCACCTGAAAGATACTAGGCACAAAAATTCCACATACATCCACTTCTAGGCTCTTCACAACTCCCAAGGTCTTTACCCTAGTGTTGTCAACCAATTTGATGCGATAAGGAGAGGTAGTACTAGAGTATTTTAAATCAACATCTATCCTGATCTTCTCACTCATGACATTAATCGATGCACCTCCATCAATGTAAACATTAGAAATCACTTGACCATTAATGATCACATCAACCACAAGCACCTAATTACCAACATCTATATCTACCTTTTGAACTACAAGAATGGCACCTTTCTTATTTTTCTTCCTTGACACCCTTGTGCTTGCTAGTTTTCCCCATTCTTTCCGTAGTTTTGGAGAAAAAGCAAGTAACTGACCAAAGGTGATATGAGCTTCCTTTTCTTTAAGGTCGATGATGCAGATGCCACAACTGGCAAAGTTGCCCTTTCATACTTTGTCCACAAAGCATCATATTGTATTGCCAAAACAGAGACCGTCTCACCCTCTCCTTGATAGAACTGGTTCAATAGCAACATCAAAACATTTGGTGGCTCCACTACCTCAAATCTCAACTTCACTGCAGCCACAACTTGATCCCAGTCTTCCTTGTGGTAGAGTTCGACAAGGCCTCATGCCAACTCAAGGCTACACCTTCAAGAAAATTGGGCAAAATCTTTGCCTGATCCTTCATGGACCATCCAAAAATCAGAGATTCTTGAACAAAATCCCGAAGATAAGACTCCTAGTCTTCCCCTTGGGTCCTTCAAAACATTCGGATCTTCACCACGATGAAACAAGAAAAGGAAGCACCAAGATCCAAACAATATTCCAAGCAAGATTGAAACAAGCTCCCACAAAGCCTTAGTATACCAAGATCAACTTATTATTCATAACTACTTGTTCAAAAGCTTCCACAACGTGATTCTCAACCAAATCTTAAAAAATCGGGGAGTACCAATACAGTGAAAACATTGTATATACATGCATTCAAGAATCACCCTTCTTACAATTGGACGTGCACATAATAGCTTCAAAAGATTGTACTCTTCATCATTTGTAGAGCAAAAGAAGTTGAGAGCATCACTCCACTGTTATAGTCAAAAATCACCCAAACACTCAACTTTTCTTCACACCAGGCTGCCAATGCATGAATCAACCCCAATCTATCATTAAGCTTGACAGCGCTATTGATTTACCAACATTATTCAAGAGTGCAAAAATAAAGGATATGATTATGATGACCGTGCGAATGGCTTGTGCATCACTTTCAAAATCTTCTAGTTCTCTTAAACGAGCTGCAATCTCTTCTAATGGAGTTCTTCCAGGCATCCTCCTTATCACATATGAAAACACGTGCCTATACTAGGCATAACATGCAATCCACTACACCCAGGATCATTTAGTAAGGTGGGATGAATCCAATACGAAACGTACCCAGCATCTCCACCAAAACATGTGACATGAAGTTGAGGGTAATAAAACTTCATGCACCTCTTAGCTTCCTACTGCTTCTAAACTTAATGAGACAAAGATCTTTATCACTGGGAAAGGGGAAATAAAACAAAAACTTTCATGCTAAGAGACCACACCACACATTCTCCCCCTTCTTCCTTAGATGAGAATGAAGATGGTAACATCCCAAGTGATGTTGTAGTCTAGCATAGGGAGAAGGAAAGGATCAGTGAAGGCCACAATCTCACCAAGCCGGTCTCCACCAAAGAGAAGAGTGATACGCTATTGAAAGAAGATCTTGCGGCTTAATATGACATGAACTGATATATATCAAGAGGTTTGAAGGGGCTGATGAGGTCAGATGGGTAGGTTCCGAGAAAACATTGCACCTTCCTCATAGATACCTCTACAAGTAGCTCAAAACACTCAGCAAACTATCATCAGACACAGAGGCCTATAAATTCTAACAAGACATGATATCAAAGATTTGGGTACATTTGAAGATGAGTCTTGAAATGGGCTTTGCACTGATATAAGATTTGTAACAAACAGAGAAGCAATTAAAAAGATATGGCTATTTTACTCAAAGGAAGCAAAAACTATCTTAAAAATAAATAGTCACACACAAAGACTCATAACTTTTTTATTTGAAATTTGATACAAAACTAGATATATGAAATGATGTGTTTTTAAGAGAGCTTTGCGTTGATATAAGTTGCATCAAAATCAGAGCATCGAGTAGAAAGTTATAAGCAAAACACTGATAGGGAGTCAAACAATCATGAAAAACACATACTCCTTCTACTGCTGCTGATGACTTGGGAGAATACTCCCTCCATGCTCACACTTTATCAACAATCCAAGTCCCATAGAGGTCGCCTAAGAGAGAAGGAAGAACTACCTTTGTGGTTCAAGAAACAAATAGACCATGTATGCACAATCAATGGCGGTGGCGGCTAAATAGAAAGCACTTTTGAAGACTTTAGAAGAGAGAGAAAGAACAAAGAAATGGAAAAAGGGGAGAGACACTCAAGAGAGATAACCTGAAGTGACCTTCATTACCAATAGAGTGAGACTCTACTCAAGTGCAACTCAAAAGACTAGAAACACAAGGGACAAGAAGAGGTTTCATACATACAGGAGGAAGTGGGAGCTTCAAGACTACTCATAGAAAGAGAATGAACTAGATTAAGAGCCTACATAGAGGAAGAGAGAAGGCTCATGTAAGAGGCTTGAGGAGACTAGCACTACAGTAGATAATATCTACAAGAGGAAGAGAGAAGGCTCATGTAAGAGGCTTAAGGAGACTAGCACTACAGTAGCATGAGGCTTAATGATGGAAGAGATGTTGAAAATATCTACAAGAGGAAGAGAGAAGGCTCATGTAAGAGGCTTGAGGAGACTTCCTCTTGTAGATAATATCTACAAGAGGAAGAGAGAAGGCTCATGTAAGAGGCTTGAGGAGACTAGCACTACAGTAGCATGAGGCTTAATGATGGAAGAGATGTTGAAAAAAGGAGAGGAGGGCTCCTTTTATAGAGATTTTGTCACCCTCCTTCACCCATGTACAGTTGCTGCCCGTAGATTCCTTTCCCCATCAATCACATAAGCCCATATGTCACCATCCATGTACTTTTTGGCTACTCTTGACATGTGTCCCATCAAAAGATGCTCATGAGCCTTAAAATATTGAGAGAGTCTAGAGTCTTTCCACATGGAGCCCATAGGGAGTGTCTCTTTTCCATATATCTACATCCTCCTTATTCCATAGAGGAATTCTAGAAGGATTACTCCACACTCTTTCATACTCCTCCACATGCTTGGCATGTGATCTCTCTTACATTATTGAAACACATGGACATGAGACCCACCTCTTTTGGCTCACTCTTTCTATATTCTAAAAACCCCATAATATCCCATACACACATAACTCTCACCCCATACCAAGGTATTTATCATTCATACACATTGTATATACAATGATCCATCCTACTCATCCTCTCAATCCCATACAATATCTTAGATAATGGAAGTGAGAGACACTAGGCTAAACCTTGATACTCACACTCTTATCAAACATAGAGAAAAGAAACACCAATGCCAAATAAAAGATATCAATTTTTGGCATCACACCGCCCATGCCTCTGTGTGTGCGCCACACAGCCCACCTAGGGCGCCATGCCACCATGCTCACTAGCCACGTTGCCCGTGCCCATCATGTGTCACCTGCGCCAATCTATCCCACTAGTGGCCTTTCATGCCATCTTGCACACTCTTCTACCACCACTTGGACTCCGTGCACTACCATGTGTCACATGCTGTGTACTACCACTCATCATCACCTGACCCGTCGCCTCGACCACATCGTTAGCCTCATTCTTTGTGCCACCAGTTGCGACATCATCGACCACCTTGTCACGTGTGCCGCCAAGTCCTCCGTGCCGACTGCCACATCATCCCTACCATGTGGCACTACCACATCATCAAGCTAACTTGCCACGTGATCATTCCTTCCCACACCTTCCCACATCATCAACGCCCTTCTTACAACGTCAATATCTCTCTACCACATCAGCCCACGCCCCTTGCTACCATGTGGCATTGTGGGGCCACAAAGGGGATTGAACCCAAGATCTCTATTCGGCAAAAAGAAAAGCTTTCCATTGGGCTAACCATAAATTCACGTGACTAAAGGTGAAAAGCTAGTTATATTTTGATATTTGATCGAAAAGCTTCTGGTCGGCGACTAGCATAACTTTTGGTGCATGTGGAATTTGAGGTTGTTGTAAAAAGGAGAAATGTTCAATTTTATGTGCCTTTCATGATCAAACTATTGAAATCATGGAAAAGTGGGATTGCAATGGTGCTATAGTTCAAATCCATTTTGCGCCTTAATGTTGATTAACCACAACTTTTGTTCTTGATAGTCTAATAATGGGATGAGAGCTCCTATCATGGGACATAAAGGAGAGGTATTGTACATACATTGGATCAACTTTGATTTTAGCAATCCAAGCTACACGACCATCAAAGTCTTGGCATCATCTGAGGTCGTGCGAGAAGCAAGGTTCGTTGAGTGGGAATTGCTGGAAGATTGGGGCTTTATCTTAAGGACTTGTTGCTTGGTCCTAGTCTTAGTAAGCTTGTATTGTCTGATTACTACAAGGCTCATTTGGAAAGGTTTATAAAGATCGGTAGGGTATAAGGCTTTCCTAGAAGATATTGTATATGCTATCTTAGCTATCCAAGATGCCGGATTCTTCATGCTCATCTAACTCAGTGCACATGAAGATCAAGGAGAAGAAAGATTTTAAGAAAAAGGACAAGGTACCAGAACAACCTAAGAGTTACTACTATGATAATGCCTAGAAGCTAGGTTTCTTTGAATTCCTCTGTAATAATATGCATTTGTATGGTTAACATGTTCCGGCCCCGAAATCCTTTTGTACCAAATCAACCTTTTGTTCCACATCATGAATCACATATTGTAATATTGTTTGGGCACAAAGTAAACTTTCAGCAAAGAATAGTGAGGTTGTTTGGTCCCCAATGTCTAGCCAAGGTCTTGGCTTCTCCCCACCATTTCATTCTTTCAATCTTGGATTACCAGGAGACTTGGGATGTATGCATTTTGGTTCTCATATAATGTCAGCATGGATAATGCATTTTGATGGTGCTTACAAGTCCTCAACAAAAGCAGTAGGAGCCGGTGTGACCTTAGTCTCACCTAATGGGGTGGAAGTTCAATATAGTAGCCCTGTGGCAGCTTACAATCGAGCAAAATACTCAACTCTTATCTTTGGCTTATAGAAGGCAAAGGACCATCAAATCACCCAGCTCAAAGTGTGGGGGATTCTAGGCTCATATGTCAACAAGTAAGCAAAGGACCATCGAATTACCCATTTTGAAGTTCCTGGGATTCTAGGCTCATGTGATTGGAAGGTGTGAAGTAAAACCTTGGCCTCCTGTCATCAGCATACCATGCAATTTTGCCAAGAGTTCCAAGATATCCAATTACACCACATTCCAAGGTCCTAGAATAGTGTGGCTGACACACTTGCCCATGCTGTTTGTGAGTTGATAGGAGATACCTTTTCCAAAGGGGCTTCTTGCCTACACAATTCAAGGTGATTTATGAAGCAAGAATCAGGATCCTCCCAATGGAGATGAATGGCCCACATGAGGGTCATCATTTGTAAGTATTGAGGAGGGTGTGGCCACCATGAGACCAAATGCTTTGAGTATCTCTTCCGGGTTCTCCGACTTAAGGGAATCATCAAGAAAGTACTCTGTTGACTTGCCCAAAAGAAGAAGTTACAATGCCAAACCACACCCTGTTAGAAGAAATCTCTCAGAGGCTGCAAGAGCTTGAAGAAGCTGAGGGTGATGTGCAAGCCCTACAACTCTTTACCTTTGTTTTGTCTTTTCTCTTTGCATTAATGAATAATTTGATGCAATGTCATGTACCCCGACAACAAGCATCCTTGTATAAATTTTCCTTTCCCGTTGTTTCCAATCTCTCTTTTCAAACAATGGCTGATATCCTAGTGTTTAGAAAATGGATGGATGAAAATCCTAGTCAGTATGTTGTAGCCTTCAAGCGCCCATGTGTTTCCCTAAATTTTCTAACAAAAGACCATTGGATGTTAGTGCTTCCCACATTCTTGGAAGGATTGGCCCAAGTGTGGTATGAGAAGTAGCCAGAGGCAGTCCGTCAAAATTGGCCAAGGTGAGACTCATGATGGGCCAGAAGAGGAGCACAACATAGGGATAGGAGGATGAAGGAGCAAGGTTAGCAAGAAGGGGAAGGTGGGAGCAGAGGGATAGGGTAGGGAACACAAAGCTAGGAGGACGCGATGAGAATGCCTCAATGAGGGAGAGGGCTAAGGAGTAGGCTGATTGAGTGGAAAGAAGAGAGTAGGAAGCATGAGGTCCATCGGCAAAGTGGTAGGGCTCAATACAAATAGTCTAAGTAGGTACTATGGCTATAGCCTACCTTTCTTGCTAGCCATTAAAAGAATTTTGGCACCTTGCCAACCGCTATTGGGATACCATATAAGCTTGCATCGTCTACCCTAAGTGATCTAATCTAACCTTCATTTTGAGAAGCTAGCCTTGTTTCTCAATTGACCTTGCTTTCTATTTGGAATTATTTGCTTCCTTAGGACATGTTGTGTGTGTGTGTGTGTGTGTGTTTGCATCGTTTAAGACAAGCTACATTTTCAAAATCATTGAAACCATTTCGATCTGATAATTCATGAATTCTTTGCTTCGTTAGGACACATTGTGTGTATGTGTGTGAGTTTGCATCATTTGAGACAAGCTACATTCATTGAAACCATTCTGATCTTATAATTCGTGGACGCTTAGATTCTTGGGAGGGGAAAACTGAACTAAGAACCATCTTTTTTCAAAAAGGTAATGGAGGCGAGAGAGAGAGAGAGAGAGAGAGAGAGAGAGAGAGAGAGAGAGAGAGAGAGAGAGAGAGAGAGAGTATTGACGGATTTATATCTCCATATGTTAAAGCTATATTTGTATCGTTTAAGACAAGCCACATTTTTAAAATCATCCAAACCATTATGATCTTATACTTTGTAGATGATTATATTATTGAGATGGAAGAACTAAAAGATAATGGAGGCGAGAGAGAGAGAGAGAGAGGCAGAGAGAGAGAGAGGGAAAATATAATGGTGGACAGAAGTGAACTAAGTTAGTGTATTAGTTAGAGACAAGGCGATGATGTGGTTGGACCAGTAATCATTAAATGTATGCTACATTTTTAAAATCATCCAAACCATTATGGTCTTATAGTTTCTAGCTGATTATATTATTGAGACAGAAGAACTAAAAGATAATGGAGGCGAGAGAGAGAGAGAGAGAGGGAGAGAGAGAGAGAGGGAAAATATAATGGTGGACAAAAGTGAATTAAGTCAGTGTATTAGTTAGAGACAAGGCGATGATGTGGTTGGACCAGTAATCATTAAATGTAATTGTATCTTTCCTATGAGCATCTTGATGACCTGGCAATATGTCTAGAGATAAGCTTGCACCGTCTACCCTAAGTGATCTAATCTAACCTTCATTTTGAGAAGCTAGCCTTGCTTCTCAATTGACCTTGCTTTTTATTTGGAATTCTTTGCTTCCTTAGGACACATTGTGTGTGTGTATGTGTTTGCATCGTTTAAGACAAGCTACATTTTCAAAATCATTGAAACCATTCCGATCTGATAATTCATGAATTCTTTGCTTCCTTAGGACACATTGTGTGTGTGTGTGTGTGAGTTTGCATCGTTTGAGACAAGCTACATTCATTGAAACCATTCTAATCTTATAATTCGTGGACGCTTAGATTCTTGGGAGAGGAAAACTGAACTAAGAACCATCTTTTTTCAAAAAGGTAATGGAGGTGAGAGAGAGAGAGAGAGAGAGAGAGAGAGAGAGAGAGAGAGAGAGAGAGAGAGAGAGAGAGAGAGAGAGAGAGTATTGACAGATTTATCTCTCCATATGTTAAAGCTATATTTGCATTGTTTAAGACAAGCTACATTTTAAAAATCATCGAAACCATTATGATCTTATAGTTTGTAGATGATTATATTATTGAGATGGAAGAACTAAAAGATAATGGAGGCGAGAGAGAGAGAGAGGGAGAGAGAGAGAGAGGGAAAATATAATGGTGGACAGAAGTGAATTAGGTTAGTGTATTAGTTAGAGACAAGGCAATGATGTGGTTGGACTAGTAATCATTAAATGTAATTGTATCTTTCCTAGGAGCATCTTGATGACCTGGCAATATGTCTAGAGATAAGCTTGCACCCTCTACCCTAAGTGATCTAATCTAACCTTCATTTTGAGAAGCTAGCCTTGCTTCTCAATGAGAGTAAAGCATCAAATATGTTTCATGTCATGTGGACTATAGCCATGAGAACTAAGCTCGAGACGTGAGGCGATTGGATGATAGGTGGGGCTACACCGAGAGAGAGAGAGAGAGAGAGAGAGAGAGAGAGAGAGAGAGAGAGAGAGAGAGAGAGGACGAAAAAATATAATGGTAGGCCAAAAGTGAAATAAGACAAGGCCATGATGTGTTTGGACCAGTAATCATTAAAGGTATTTGTATTTTTCTTAGGAGCATCGAGCTGGCAGTATGTCTAGAGATAAGCCAGCATCCTCTTCCCTAAGTGATCTAATCTAACCTCTTTCAGAAGTTAGCCTTGCTTCTCACGGAGAGTAAACGATTAAGTGTGTTTCATGTCGTGCACTATAGCCATGAGAACTAAGCTCGAGAGGTGAGGCAATTGGATGATAGATGGGGCTACACACACACACACACACACACACACACACACACACACACACACATAGAGCAAAATATAATGGTGGACAGAAATGAAATAAGTCCATGATGTGGTTGGATATGAAAGCTGCAAAATTAATTGTATCTTTCCCAAGAGCACCTTGATGAGCAGACAGTAAGTTTAGAGACAAGCCTGCACCCTTGCCCTAAGTGATCTAATCAACCTCTCAACGAGAGTAAAGGATTATGTATGTTTCATGTCATGTGCACTATAGCCATGAGAACTAACCTCCAGAGGTGAGGCGATTGGATATCAGGTGAAGCTACATCTCGAGAGGGTTTCCTCTACTTTTGAATCAAAGGCTTGCTTTTGCAATTGGATTTTCCAATTTGACACACCCCATGATGTCTACCTACTTCTATCACATCCTTAGGTACTCGAGATGTAAGGCGATTGGATGATAGGTGGGGCTACACCGAGAGAGAGAGAGAGAGAGAGAGAGAGAGAGAGAGAGAGAGAGAGAGAGAGAGAGAGAGAGAGAGAGAGAGAGAGAGAGAGAGAGAGAGGGGACCAAAAAATATAATGGTAGGCCAGAAGTGAAATAAGACAAGGCCATGATGTGTTTGGACCAGTAATCATTAAAGGTATTTGTATTTTTCTTAGGAGCATCGAGTTGGCAGTATGTCTAGAGATAAGCCAGCATCCTTTGAGAAGTTAGCCTTGCTTCTCAAGGAGAGTAAAGGATTAAGTGTGTTTCATGTCATGTGCACTATAACCATGAGAACTAAGGTCGAGAGGTGAGGTGATTCGATGATAGATGGGGCTACAGAGAGAGAGAGAGAGAGAGAGAGAGAGAGAGAGAGAGAGAGAGAGAGAGAGAGAGAGAGAGAGAGAGAGAGAGACAGAGAGAGATAATGGTGGATAGAAGTGAAATAAGTCCATGATGTGGTTGGATACGAAAGCGATTGGATGATAGGTGGGGCTACACCGAGAGAGAGAGAGAGAGAGAGAGAGAGAGAGGGAGAGAGAGAGGGAGAGAGAGAGGGGGGGGGGACGAAAAAATATAATGGTAGGCCAGAAGTGAAATAAGACAAGGCCATGATGTGTTTGGACCAGTAATCATTAAAGGTATTTGTATTTTTCTTAGGAGCATCGAGCTGGCAGTATGTCTAGAGATAAGCCAGCATCCTCTGCCCTAAGTGATCTAATCTAACCTCTTTTAGAAGTTAGCCTTGCTTCTCAAGGAGAGTAAAGGATTAAGTGTGTTTCATGTCATGTGTACTATAGCCATGAGAACTAAGCTTGAGAGGTGAGGCGATTGGATGATAGATGGGGCTACACACACACACACACACATAGAGCAAAATATAATGGTGGACAGAAGTGAAATAAGTCCATGATGTGGTTGGATACGAAAGCTCCAAAGTTAATTGTATCTTTCCCAGGAGCACCTTGATGAGCAGACAATAAGATTGCTTGGTGATGATCATAGGACTAAGGTCTCAGATTTAGGGTTGGGTAGAGGAGGCTAATGCATGGCAAGGGGAGGTTAGGGGGACTTGATTTTTGAAATAGACGCTAGAGCCATGTGCCTTCCATGTGGATTTTTCCTTTTAACATGTCCTATGATTTCTACTTCCTACCACCATATCCTTGGTCACTCTAAGCAACTTACCGCCTTTGAATCGGAAAATATTTGCACGAGTGCTTGGCAAGAGCTCATTCACAAATATCTCAATCCATCGAACTTGATTCCAAATTCTTTGCTGAGAGGAGATGGGCTACAATCTTTGGGTATCTACCTCCTAAATACATTGGTATGCTCGCTTTTGATTTGGTAATCATGCCAATTGATTTCTGCTCATGTTTGTTCTATGGAATCTGTGTGATCCAATTATACAATTGAGCCAATACATACCTGAAAAAGTTTTTGTATTTTGTTTTGGATGCAGCTCCAGAAATGGCTTCTACCGTTGTTCCAAATCTTGGGGAGTCGGGTTTCCATGGGCGACAGAGCCTTCGGGTAATGAAGCGAGCTACAAGGGTGGAGGGCTCGGCAATTTCTGACATTGTGTTGTCATCTTTTCGTGAGCCACATAGCCTTCATGTAATAAATCAAGTTTTTGCAAGGGCAGAGACTTCAATCCATGGAGCAAATCACGGTCCCAAGTTGCCTTCAAAGTGTTTTAAGTCTAGCCGCAAACGTCGCATTGCTAATATAATGAAATGACTTAGAAGGGGGAGAGCTTCAACCCATGCAACTGAGCATTCAAGTCATTACAATCTTTTAAAGTCCATTCAAGCCATGTGCGAGAATAATAAGGATGCATGTGCCATGAACACACGATATTTGGCCTCTTTATGGGGAGAAATCCATTCAGATGGTGCTGCAGTAATAGCGCAGGGCATGGGAGAATTCCCTGGAACTCTCATTGCAAGGATTTCTCAAATTGAGAATAGCATTAAGGACTCTAATCAATGGATGCAGCAGATTTTGGGGAGAGGTGGAGAAGGGGCAGTTGTATGTGAGAATGGGTGTAGACTACAAGTTGATAAGTTGAAAGAACAAGTTCAGCTACTGTCCACTGAGGTGTCAATGTTCAAAGTTGGTTTAAATAGGCTAACTGCTTTGATGACCACGATGAGCCGTAAACTAGAGCAGGTTGCAACCCGTGACAATTAAGAGACTCCTAAGAGTTTTATGTCACGTTTTGTACTGGAACCCCAAATGCTTCTA
The DNA here is from genome assembly GCF_047967505.1 of Dipteris shenzhenensis. Taxonomy (NCBI): domain Eukaryota; kingdom Viridiplantae; phylum Streptophyta; class Polypodiopsida; order Gleicheniales; family Dipteridaceae; genus Dipteris; species Dipteris shenzhenensis. The sequence goes on from NC_141610.1 coordinate 26,629,674, forward strand.
TGGGATTCCTGTACTTGGGTTGCCCTTATGTTATTTGGCAAGACAAGTTTTTTGCAAATGATTATATTTACTTTCATTTGACGTATATATGGCAATGGAAGCTAATTTAATTCAATATTTGAATTGCCTATTGTTCCTTCCCATTTTTGTTTTATTTAAGATATACTCAAATATTTGTAATTTTTTGCATGATGTATTTGCATAAATGCTGATGCAATGCTTATACTTTTTTATTTTAAAATATTCATTCATATACACATCGTTTCTTGAGATGGTCAACTTTGAGTTTTTAGATATGTTAGCTTTGGTTTTTATGTTTCAAATGACGGTTGCACATATGGTATTGTATTTTGCTCATATGTTGAAAAAATATGAGCATTACTCTTACCAAAGATAGTGACACACTGAAACTTGGTCATGGGACACTATGAGTTCAATGCATAGATGGTTCGCTCTCAATTTTAGATAGATGGGAAAAGGATGGCTTTGCTAATTAACCTTGCTTCTTGCTTTTCTAAATTATTTTCTTCCTTAGGGCACATTGGTTGAGATCCATCAATTCTGTCATGGTTAGGGATGATGCATAAGTTTTTTGATTAAGCTATTTTTCCCTTTGAGGAATAGATATTTATGTAGTTGGTTGAGTGGATACAGAAGATGGCAAGACAAATAGAAGAGAGGCTACATTCAATACGTTCTCATAGGAGAAGATTGTTGGATTCAATGCGTGCGGCCCGTTGTGCTTATGCTATACAAGAACAAGGTCTAAAACACAAGGTGCTAGAAGCATGAGGGTGGCTGTGGAATCTATGGGTGTAGAAGTAGGAGTTTGCAGTCAACATAATCAGATACATGGATGCAGTAATGTAGCGTGCATTGTGGCTGAAAATACAATGGACCTCAATACTTCAGTAACAGTAGGTAGAGTGCATCAACATGCTTCAGTGATAGGTACACCTACTCAAATGGATTCAACGCGGGTGGCCCATTGTAGTTATGCTATACAAAGAACAAGGTCGAAAACACAAGGAGTTAGAAGCGTGAGGGTGGCTGTGGAATCTATGGATGTAGAAGATGGCCTTCGCAGACAACATAATCAAATGCATGGGCACAGTAATGTAGCGTGCATTGCTGAAAATAGAATGGACGTCAATACTTTACCAACTATAGATAATGAGCATGAACATGCTCCAGTAATAGGTAGAACTACTCAAATGGATTCAATGCGGGCGGCCCGTCGCATTTATGCTATACAAAGAACAAGGTCGAGAACACAAGTTGCTAGAAGCGTGAGGGTGGCAGTGGAATCTATGGATGTAGAAGTTGGCCTATGCAGACAATATAATCAAATGCATGGGCACAGTAATGTAGCGTGCACTGCTGAAAATACAATGGACCTCCATACTTCACCAATAGTACGTAATGAGCATGAACCTACTCCAGTAGTACGTACAACTACTCAAATGGATGCAACCAGGGATGCTACTCATTTAAGAGCCCGAAGGCGTGTTGTTCACAGCAGGGCTATGATTTTGGGTGCAGGGGGGTGCCTCTCTATCTTGCATATTTTTCCGTTAAGGGAAAATGTAGAGCTTCCATCTTTGTATCCACTGGTCTTCAATGGTCCTTCTCTTCATGCACTCAGATCCATGGATCATACATGTAGCTTTTGCCAGGCTCAATTGTGGAAACAAGAGATGCGAATGCATATGCATCAAGCTGTAGGCAAGCACTGTTGCAAAGTTGGTCGTGTGTCATTGTTGCCGTTAGAAGAACCAACAGAGATTTTGAGAGTTCTACTGCACGGACATGATGCTAGAAGTAGACTGTTTAAGAAAAACATTAGGGCTTACAATAGTGCCATGGCATTTGTTTCATTGGGAGCCCATGTTGATCAAATGTTCCATGGGAATGGGGGTATACAAAACTTTCGGGTCCACGGTAGTATGTATCATCGGGTTGGAAATTTGTTGCCCGATTAGGTTAGGCAAGAGATGCCACATTTTGCACAGTTGTACATGTATGACACTGATCATGAACTAGAACACCGTTTATATGGGATGCTTGGTTTGGATCCAGGCATTTTGGAGTTGCTGCAGAGGATGATGCACGAGTGCAATCCATATGCCAGTGCAATAATGGCTATCGGGCAAGTGCTAAGAACAAATCCACATACAAACCTGAGGATGGTTGTTTGTGAGAACCGCTCAACCTCAAGGCAATACTTGGCTCCTATGGCTAGCGAGGTTGCTACAATCATGCCAGGACAAGGGGATGACTTCGATATTGGAAATCGGGACATTCATATTTTTAGCCGCAATGGGTTTGTGCATAGAATATCTAATTTGCACCGATCATACATGCCTCTCATGTATGTTCTTTTGTTCCCTTGGGGGGAAGATGGTTGGCATCCATATATCCCATATAGTGATGTTCCTAATCACACACCATTGCACGAGATACGTGGATAGAGTTGTGTCACCCAGAGACAATACTACACATATCGTTTGCAAGTGAGATATGATACAAATGCATGTCTTTTGCGTGGGGGTAGATTGCTGCAGCAATACATGGTTGATGCCTACAGTAGCATGGAAGAGTCCAGGTTGGTGTGGATACGAAACAACCAAGCTTCCCTACGTGTTGAAGTCTATCAAGGTTTGATGGACATGGTGAATACAACTGATGGGACACGTACTGTGCTTGGCAATGTTGCAAGGTGTAGGGTGGTGTTGCCTTCTTCTTTTACGGGAGAGCCTCGGTATATGTGCCAGCTATACCAAGATGCTATGGCAATTGTCAGGATAAGGGCAAACCTAATTATTCATAACATTCACCTGTAATCCCAAATGGCCTGAAATATATATAGCATTGTTGCCGGGGCAAACTATGCAAGACCGTCTAGATTTGACAGCCCATGTGTTTTTCCAAAAGCATAAGGACATGATGCAGTCAATTACAAAACATAATTTGTTTGGGAAGGTGGCTGGATATGTGAGTGTGATAGAGTTTCAAAAGAGAGGTCTGCCATACTCACACATATTGTTGATATTAGAAGGTGGTTTCAAACCGGTGGAGATCGGTCACTATGACCGATTAGTGTGTGCAGAGTTGCCAGATAAGGCAATGTTCCCGGAGTTGCATGATATTATTGAGCAATGTAATGTCCATGGCCCGTGTGGTGCACTAAATCCATCTGCAGCTTGCATGGTTGATGGAAAATGTATTTATCATTATCCACGTGGATTCTCGCAGACGACTGTTGTTGGCAATGATGGCTATCTAGTTTACATGTGTTGTGATGATGGTAGAAAGATACAAGTGAAAGGGGGTGTGATTGATAATTGTTGGATTGTGCCATTTAATCCTTTCCTCTCCGTGAAGTACAAGGCACACATAAATGTTGAAATATGCTCCACAATCACTGTAGTTAAGTATTTGTATAAATATGTGTACAAAGGTCATGACAGAGCCATTATCAAGATGCAGCTAAATAATGCAGGAGAGCAAGGGCATTTGCACAACATAGGTGACGGTGGCATTGATGAGATTAGTAGTTACTTAGATGCACGTTACGTGTCAGCATCAGAAGCATTTTGGCGGATTTATAAGTATGCCACACACGATGAAAAACCTGATGTGCAAAGATTGCAGGTTCATCTTCCGATGCACAATAACGTCATCTTTTGAGATGATGATGATTTGCAAAATGTTGTAGGCAGGGAACAAAATCAAAAGACCACCCTCACAGAATGGTTCACTTACAATCAGTTGCAATATGATGCAAACAACTTGCTGTATGGTGACTTGCCAGACAAGTTGGCTTGGAACAAAACCAGTAAGCGGTGGACTAGAAGACAAAAGGGGAATACCATCGGTCGGATGTACAATATTTCCCCCTTAGCTGGTGAGCTCTACTTCATGCGTATGCTTCTTAATGTGTGCACAAAATGCAAGTCCTTTGATGACCTACGTACTTTTGACAGTCAAGTGTACCCTACTTTCTCAAGGCAGCATGCATAGCACGGGGATTGTTGGAGAGTGATGATGAATGGTTTGTGTGTATGCAAGAGGCTGTGTTTTATCAAAATAGTGCACAACTGAGACACCTATTTGTCACAATATTGGTTTTCTGTGAGCCAACGTCTCCTCGACTTTTGTGGGAAAAATTTTCCACTGAGCTTTCAGATGATTTTTTTAAAATATTGGAATCAAGTATGGGAAATTTAATTGGTCATCATTAACTAGCAATAAAGAAGGCTGTATTGCACTTGGAGCACATTCTTCAACAACATGGGCAAAGGTTGGCTGAGTTTGACGGAATGCCTATTGTAGATAGAACATCTTTGTCAGAAGCTGGAAATGGCTTATTGTAAGAAGAAAGAATGTTTGATTGTGTGAAAGAAGCACAGACTGCCCAGCAAATGGAAATGTCCTTGAATCACTGTCAACATGCTACATTCGATCGAATTTTGGCAAGGGTCTATGGAGATGGTGGTGAGGTCTTTTTTCTCGATGGTATAGGAGGGTCTGGAAAGACCTTTCTCTACAATTGCTTGCTCTCTCGATTGCGTGGGGAGGGGCTCATCGCTTTGGCATGTGCATCTTTTGGGATTGCTGCATTGCTACTAGCCAATGGATGCACGGCACACTCACGATTCAAGATACCGTTGGAGCTGGATGGTACTAGCAGTTGCAATATTAAGGTTAATAGTCAACTCGCAGATGTTTTGAAGATGGCTAGGCTGATAATATGGGATGAGGCACCCATACTCACCGGTTTGCTTTCGAGGCACTAGACAGAACATTGCGAGATATCATGTCCAATGAGCAACTTTTTGGTGGGAAGGTGGTATTGTTGGGGGGGGATTTTAGGCAAGTCTTGCGAGTTCTTCCAAAGGTAGGACGAGAGGACATTGTCAATGCTACCTTATGCCACTCAAGGATTTGGGGTCACACTACAGTATTGAAGTTGACGCAGAATATGCGGGTCCTTCGGAATCGTGATAATTGTGCTGAGCAAGAGTTCATGCAATGGGTTCTGGACATTGGCAATGGGATAAATAGATGTACAAAAGAAGATACTGTTGTGATTCCATCACAGATGCTTTTAGAGACAAAGTCCATGGAAGGCCTCATTGGATGGGTGTATCGAGGGCTTGCAACTGTTTCGGACTGTGCACCATACTTTTGAGAGCGCGCTATTCTTGCACCTCGAAACATCGAGGTTGATGCAATTAATGCTACGGCATTGAAGGCAATGCCCGGTGAGGAAAGGGAGTACCTAAGTGCAGACTCAGTGGACAACTTAGGGGGAGATTCCTTTTTGTTTGCAGTCGAGTATTTGAACAGTCTTGATCTTGGTGGTGGATATCCCCCGCATCGGTTGGTTTTGAAAAGGAATGCTCCTATAATTTTGTTGCGCAATTTGAATCCTCGCCAGGGTTTGTGTAATGGGACACGGTTGATATGCAAAGAGTTTCACACGAAAGTGTTAGAAGCTGAAATCATTACTGGTAACAATGCTGGTGATAGAACGTTTATTCCAAGGATAACATTCATTCCGACCAACCTTAAACTTCCATTCGACATGAGGAGATGGAAATTTCCTATCCGATTGGTATTTGGCATGACAATCAATAAGTCACAGGGCCAAACATTGTCTGTTTTGGGGATGTACTTGGTGACACCGGTATTCAGTCATGGCCAAATATATGTGGCATTTTCATGTATCCGAGCATCAAACGCTGTTAAGGTTTTCATTTTGCAGAGTGCGTCTGATGCCAGGAGCGAGGAGATGGATAATACTTCTACCACAAATGTTGTGTACAAGGAAGTTTTGCAATTGGCAATAGCAAGAGCCTAGGAGTATGACATTGCTCTTTCAAGCCCTCCTGAGACTTTCTTGGGTGGCAAATCTTCATTTTGGTAATCTTTGTATAGCTTTTTTTAAAGTTCTTTCAATATTCCAACTATCATAGGTCTTCGGGAATGTTGGCTATTTATACAAATATGAAGTGAGACGTAATATTTCATGACTTTGTCCTTGATATTGTTTGGACTTCATTTTTCATTTGAGTTATGGGTTTGCAATACACTACAAGCTATTTTCTCTTCAAAGCCTATTGTTTTTTTCCGATATATGTAGATTGACACATGCATTCTTTTTTTGCAATGCGATAGGATGTCTAGGCAGTTCACATTTGTCACCGAAACAAGAGCATAGGTGCAAGGTACATAGTTGCTTGACAACCATGTTTTATGTTGACACGTTTAATAGTATAGTCACTCACTTTTAGAAAATTGCAGATGCTGCGGGCTGGGGATCTCTGGAGAGCGCACAACTGTTGTTGGATTTGCTTGAGCTGGAGAGCTACCTTGGGTAAGAACCGTGTACATTGTTTGTTGCTTTATTTTTGTTAAAACAAAAGTTTTTTTGGATTATATTTGAGTGGGAAAACATGCTATTGTTTGTCTTTTAGGACTATTCCTGATTCAAGGTTTCTAATGAATCTCCACATCCACAATCCTTTGGATGGACGAGTCCATTTGGGATATTATGCTATCCTGGCTTGCCGGCTTCATAGGGATGATGGACCATAGACCATCACTGTTCATTGGCTGGGATACTATGAATGTGCGGACACGAATTTTCTATGGAGGGCAAAATGGGGACTACACATACACCTTTGTCAGTGTTGTTGACAGCCCTTTGCATCTGAGTAAGTACTCTAAAGAATGAGTTGGGTTTTACCAACACACATGTATAAAACTTTTATGGCTCAATAATTATAGTTCCTAAATTATCTTTCTATGTGATGCTGGTCCAGATACGATTGTTGGTACTCCGTTGTATGTTTGTAGCCGCGGTGGACATGGAGTGAATGGCCGTCGCAGGCTTTTCCCTGTAGTACATGGCCGCAGACTTTTCCCTTAGGGATGTTTGTGTGTCTATTGTAGATTTTGTATCTTCAGTTATGACTTTATTTGCGGCTATGTATTTGGATATATCAATTAGTTCTTTGATGTAGCTATTGCATGTTCAAACATGTGACTGCACTTTTGGATGTGATATTTCAAAGTACTCTGTCATAGAGAAATTTTTTTTAGACGTGGCGGATGTGGAGTACATGGCCGGCGCAGGCTTTTCCCTATAGTACATGGCCGCAGACTTTTCCCTTTAGGGATGTTTGTGTGTCTATTGTAGATTTTGTATGTTCAGTTATGACTTTGTATGCAGATGTGTATTTGGACGTATCAATGAGTTCTCTGGCTTCACTTTTGGATGTAATATTTTGAAGTACTATGTCATAGAGATTTTTTTGGGTTAGAATATGTTGCTTGCATTTAAATGTTTCTTTTGTTATATTGTTGGTTTCAAACATTTTAGCATCTTGAGACCCAGCGGAGCCGGTCGCTAGCCCATCGTAGACGGGTTAGGTTACTCATTGCATGTAGTGGGGGCTTCTCATTGCACGTAGTCGGGGCTTCTCTTTGTGTGCATTTTCATTTCGTAGGTGCGATGCAGGTTTTAATATAGAGCTAAGGTCGATGGAGGTTCTAATTTTGCAGGTATATGCGTGAGGCAGGTTCTCTTTGCGGGGATATGCGCGATGGAGGTTTGCTAGACGTATGGAGGTTGTGAGTAAGTTTGGTCGGCGACGGAGGTTCTGAGAGTGTAGGTATATCAGTTTGAGCTGCAGTAGAGAGTGTAGGTATATCGGGTTTGGTTGAGTGGCTGAGAGCTACATCAGAGAGCATATTCAAGTTGTAGCAAAGAGTGTAAGTATATCGTAGATATTGGTGTAGTTGAGTGTGGTTGTGGCGGAGTTTGGTTGTTCAGTTATGGAGGAAGCTCCTTCGTTTTCGTTGGGTTTGAGTCAAGGGGATGTTGTTGACGGAGATTCTGCTGGTTCTGGTGCTATTATGGTGGACTGTGTTGATGAGGATGGTGGATCTCATTCTTTTGCCCCTTCTGGAGTTGCTATTTTTGAGGATTTTTGAGATCAAGGTGGTTAGCATCGTTTGTTTTGTATTTTGTGTTTGGCTTTTGTTAAGTGTGTTGTGTTGATTGTCTA
>NC_141610.1:26642751-26677751 GCF_047967505.1 Dipteris shenzhenensis
ATGTTATGTAAAAATGAATGAGTGACTAGTTTGTATATCTTTATGATAAAGGGATCTAGTTCTAATGAAAATAAAAGTGTAAAAACCATGTTTCCTAAAGAAATACTATTTTTAAAATCTCTTGAAAAACACGCTCGTATAAACCTGCTCATAGGTTTTTGCTCGTAAAATTGACGCATCCTCTCTCTACATACATACATACATACATACATATACATATACATATACATATACACACATATATATATATATGTACACACACACATACATGCTTTTCTCTCTTCTCTCTCTCTCTATGTGATCTGGTTGATTGTGTTGCCGCTCTCACTGACTGTGCCATGTGGCATGCATTGCAACGTGTTTTCTTTGCAAGCTGCATCGTGTCTTCTTCGTGTGAGTTTGTGTGCTACCATGTGGAATGTTCACTACACTGCTTTATTATATGTCTCAACTTCTATGCACTGCCACATTAGCTCCCAGTCGTCGTGCATTTACTCCCAGTCGTCACATCAGCTCCAAGTTGCCGCACATTTGCTTGCTTTCCCCATCAACACCTGACGTTTCTGACACTTGGCGCAATGTGCGCACCTACCCATCTCCATCTACAGTAGTCTGTAGTGGCTGGCGGCGGGACTCACACCAGCTGTGCCATCCGCCATGACTCGCTGCCCCTAGCCTCCATATAGAGTGCTACATGGAACATGAACCTCTCACCGACGGAACTTGCACCATGTGTGCCCAGCTCTCTCCAAGACATCCCTGCCCCAAATCTCTCTCCTTCTCCCCGGAACCTCTAGAATGCTTCCCCAAGCCTCCCGATCCCTGCCACATGGCTGGTTTGGGATTAGTCTTGGTTAAGAATAGAATACATAGATGTTCTCATAGGGCTACTTTGTTATCATAGGTTCACGATAGCTACTTCTATTATGCTATGTAATTATTCCTCAAGGGAGTGTACTGAACATTCATTACCAGCATCAATTGGTCCTCCTGAGAAATTCTTATATCCTTAACAAAGGCATTGATTTTCCCTTTCAAGAAATAGCAATTAGGTCAATCAGAACTTGTCCAAATGACTCATTGATATCCTAGCGCCTGCTTTGCTTTTGCAATATGGTGTGGGAGGCACACAAGAGCTAAGAAGCTGAAGAGTTTAAGAGAGCCATAATGTCTCTCAAAGAATTTTCTAGCACGGTGTTTGTCATGGAGGGGTGCTTAAGCATGGTTGGGAGGCAAGGCGGGGGGGAATGCCACCCTTTTTCTATAGTAGCAATGCCAATGTCTGTTCAAGTAAGCTTGCAACTAGACACTAGCTACCATGGATTCACCAGTCTGGTTCTCCCCTTTTGTGCTTAAGACCACATCACCCTTCACGCAGATCCTAAGGGACTCAAGAGGACTTAAGTACAATCACACTACATCATATATTTTCACACCTTGTTACCGTAGGCTCACAATACCTACTTCCATTATGCATTATAATTGTCTCTTCTGATGAATTCCTATATAATTGTTCCTCAAGGAAACATGCATTATGATTAAGCTATGTAATTGTTCCTCAAGGGAATGTGCTGAATGTTTAGCACATGCATCAATTCAAGGGAGTCTGCTATTATGTAATTGTTCCTTGACGGAGTGTGCTGATCGTTCAACACATGCATTGATTGTCCCTTCCAATGAATTCCTATATCCTCAGCAAAGGTATTGATTGACCCTTTCGAGCAATAGCAAGCAGGTCAATCAGGCCCCATCCAGATGACTTGTTGATCGCTGCTTTGTAGCGAAAATATAGCTCTCGCATGTCGGCCAACTCGTGTGAAGGATGCATTATTATTCTAAGAAATCCCACCATCACATGCTCGAACCCCATACTCCTTCCTCTACATTTCCCTTTGACCTCCCCAACATCTATTTGCCTTCTCAATTCATCTAAAGGATGCTCTTATTTTTCTAAGTAATCCCATGGTCAAATGCTCAAATTCCACACTTCTTCTCTACATCCATGTTTGAACTCCCCAACATCCATTTCCTACCTCGATGAGCTCTTACTCATGGTCCATTCCATCTAAGGCTTGAAAAGTGTCTAGATGTGTGGCAGGGCTACTACATTGACCTAGCCACTCCTCCCATCATGTGCATCCTTGCCGATTCTTTTTTCCCTTGGACTCAAATTGTCTAAAACCTGAGAAAATAGCTTGAAATGTTGGTGTTAGGTTGACCTTCAAACTTTAGGTAGAACTCAAAATAATAGGTGCAAGTTCTAATCCATAATAATTCCAAGTTTTTTTTAAATTATAAGCTATTATGGAAAATAATCAAAACCCCAAAATACCTTATCGATGCTTTTGAATAATTCTAGGAAGTGGCTAAGTTAACCTTCTACCAAACTAGTGATATATATCTATATCTATATCTATATCTATATATATATAGATAGATAGAGAGAGAGAGAGAGAGAGAGAGAGAGAGAGAGAGAGAGAGAGAGAGAGAGAGAGAGAGAGAGAGAGAGAGAGAGAGAGGTAGGAGGAAAAAAAAAAATATTAAATTTATAGAAATTAATAGATTATATAAATATTACAAATACAATATAAATATAAATACATAAATATATATATATATATCAATATAAATAAACATCAATAAATATAAATATATTAAATAAATAAATAAATAGTGAGAGAGAGAGAGAGAGAGAGGAGGGGGGGGAGATATAAAAATAAATATATAAATATTACACACACATACACATAAATATCTAGAAATAAATAAATATAAATATGAATATAAATATATGAGATATATATATATATATAATGTAAATATACCACCATATCTTTGTCTTTTGTTATTCTTGGTCAGCTCTAAGTTTGATAAGATGTAAGGTTGCTACATTGGTAGTGTAGGTCTTGGGCAGTTCGCCATGTCTGTTGGGTCACTTTGTCTTTTTTTTGTAATGGCAATTGCCTCTAGATAATACAAGCTATCTCTTTTTGTGGGAAAAAAATTAAATAAAATTATAGATATGTATATATGAGAGATGTAGAGAGAGATAATATTTAATATATATTATAATATCATATTATATATTATATTATATTATATAAAATACTGTAAATATATATATATATAGAGAGAGAGAGAGAGAGAATATATTATATATGATATATTATAATATCATATTATATAAAATAATATATTAACGTAGTATATATAATCGTGTAGTATATAATGTAGTATATATAATATATTAATGTAGTATATTATGCAATGTATTATCATATTATATATTATATATTATAACATACACAGAGAGAGAGAGAGAGAGAGACAGAGACAGAGACAGAGACAGAGACAGAGAGAGAGAGAGAGACAGAGAGAGATTTGAGGTGGCACATGGCACTGAGAGGGTGGTGCGATGTGGAATCCCTCATTGGGGATGGATGTGCTAGCTCTTTGCTTGATCAGAGTGGTAATGGTAGGCACAAGATGAAGATTTTTCATCATCGTGCTACACAGCATCTCAATCTTTTTGCATCTCTCCCTCAAATTACTAAGATTCTAATGAGCTTAGTTGGGGCTTAGCTACTCTCTCACCTCCCAAGAGCATGAAGCTTGCCCTTCTTCATTAGCTTTGTATTCTTTGGTGCTGATCATCGTGCTACACACCATCTCGATCTTTTTGCATCTCTCCCTCAAATGGCAAAGATTCTGATGAGCATAGTTGGGCTTAGCTATCTCTTACCTCCCAAGAGCATGAAGCTTGCCCTTCTTCATTAGCTTTGTATTCTTTGGTGCTCCTGCCCTATTGTTTCATTATGGAGACTATGCACTCCAAAGGTGGCTATGGTTTTTTCTTTTCAAGTTCATTTTGGGTGATGGTAAGCTATTTTATAGCTTGGATAGTAGGCAAGGCAATTTTCTTTGCATTTAAAATATTTTTCTTCCCTCGCTCCTCTATTAAGATCCCGTTGGAGCTTCTTAAGTAGCTTGGGAGATTGGACATTTTTTGGTGCTTGGTAGCTTGGACAACACAAGCAACATTGATGGTTCCTTACATAGCAATTCTGTAAATATATGGTAAAGTGCCTCTTACTTAAAGGTAAAGACTATGGGATAGAAGAAGACCAAAGTCCATTGTTGGAGACTATCTGAGAGCCCTCTTTTGATTCTAGTTCTCATAGCTCAGGCCACCAAAATAGAATCCACTTCATGTTATGACTGAGATTTTAAGTTTTATTTGTAAATCTCAATATTTGATTGATTTTTTGAGAAATCTCAAATTTAATATATATATGTGTGTGTGTGGGGTGTGTTTGTGTGTGTGTGTGTGTGTGTGTGTGTGTGTGTGTGTGTGTGTGTTGGTATATATACATTTCTATGTATGTATATGTTGTTCCCAAATTTCTTAAAATTCCTCAAAGTTTGAGATTTATAAATGAAACCTTAAATTGTTTTCTTTGAAACTAAAGGCAATCTATAATCCCAACTTTGAGACCCAATAGAGCAGGTCTCTAACGCGTCATAGATGGGTAATGCTACTCATTAGTGTGATTGCCATTGGCATGTCATTGGATTTAGCCTTCTTTGGATTCCTTATTCCTTTCTTGGAAGTCAAACTATAGGAAGGATGTAGCTCATGACTCATTAGTCATTTATACTAATTCACAAGCACTATGTAATAGTAGGGATTAAATCAATTTAGAATGTTGAAATCAACGGAAAATTAAGTAAAATGATCAATATTATAACCATTTATATGTATTATTACAAGAATCCATGCTACCATTAGTATTTGGTGATTGAGTCTCCAATCATCTTAAGTTTTAAAATTTAGCATGGAAGATCCTTTTATAGATTAACCCATTTCCTAATAACTTAAAAGTTCTTTCACCTTCTTGCACTATGAAGGAAACTCCTAGTAGGACCTTTTCTGTTGTCGATTTTCTCATAAGCTAAATGTTTTTTCTAGCTTCTTCGTATAAAGGTCACATAGTATCTTTTCTTTTTTTGGAGCCCCTGTCTAAAGGGTCAAAAATACCAAGAAGAGTTTCTCACACTTAAAATATGAGGTTCCTCCTCTTTATTAAAAGTACATGTGATGTGATGAAAGAAGAAGAAAAGTATCTAATTATATGATTTCACAGAAGTGTTCTAGCTAGGTTGGGTTGCACTGGTCCTATTTATGGGCTTTTAAAGGTATCTTTAAGAGTTTCATTGAAAACATAAAACAAAATCTTTAAAGAGGAATGATTTGCTCTTTTATACAAGATAGGAAATGATTTTAGAATTACCAAGAGAAATTCTTTGTGTGGATAAGTATTACTAGGATTTCCACAAAATTTTGGACATTCTATTGCATAGCTACAATTTGGGAGCTTTAATTGGGATTATGAAACCAAATGTGTAAGCCTTAGGATTGGGATATTTCAGGATGATTTGAGATAACATAGTCCCTATTTTTCCATGAAAAAGACTATAACAAAATCTAAAGAGTGTCAATATTGAATTTTTTGGAAAGAAGATTTATAATTCCTTTCCTTTCACTCCCCTTGTAGTTTCTTCTATCTACTTCTCTATTTGTTGAAACCTTTTCTTGGTGCCTTTTTTAAAAAGTCATATTGGAGATCCAATATTCTCTCTCCTTTGCACAAACATGAAGTGTTTGTTGATAAAATCTTTTCATGCTCTTTCTAATGTTTAACTTAAGTATTAGGAAATCAAGTCCGATTCTTGTGATAGTTGGTGCTCCTAGCACCAAAGTGCCATTTGTTCTCCTGCTTATTGGATGTTGCTAGTTGGCATTGGGTTGAGCTGTAGTGCCTTTAATCCTCATCAAGGACTAGTACAAAGGTTGATGGGTAGGCCAATCACAAATGCATAGCTCTCAGATGTAGAGCTCCATAGACTTAGTCAGACCTCAATTAAATGCCTCAGACGAGTCTAACAATTTAAGTGTGTGAACCAAACTATGGAATGGCACTAGCTGTGCACTAACCATTAGACCCTTAGCACATGGGAGGAAATATGATGGTAATGGGAAAACATGATCCCAACCATATTCAAATGTATTTTCTATCCTGTTCTCATCCCACCATGTGCTAACAATAAAAAGAACTAGGAATGGGTTAGGTGGGAGAGGACAAATGGCATCATTTCATGTGTTTAGGAGGTGTCAACAAGGACACATTCCATACTTTAAAATCCCTAAAAAAGGGATCCCATTATGGCTCTAATTGCCTTGAGGCCATGGTCCAGGGTGGAAAAAAAGTGGCTATTCTCATCCTAGTATGCTTGGTTTAGGATGTGAGTAATGATCACATAAAGATTTCCATCCTAAACCCATGCTAGCCCTGTCCATATGTTAAGACCCTTAGAACCTATTCATGCAAACTGAGCAGGCTGCAAACCAAGTTGGATTTGAGATTTTGAATTAGGTTCACGTGTAGGAATTTGAGAGGGAAAACCTGGTGCTACCTCAGTCCTTGCTCTTGAGTAGGAGCCAAAAGAAAAACATGATTACTGGTTTGCCTTGATAGGGATAGTGTGGTTTGCAAACCAGTTGTCATGCATGAATAGACTCTTAGTGATGACACATGCAAAGAAAGCTTTATAATGCACCTCCGGTTCTTAAAGTTTAAATTTTTGGCCAAAACTTTTCGAATGGTCCCTCTTTAATCACATATTATAAAAATGATAAGGGTGTTTACACACCAAATCCCCACATGTGCAAGCCTCAATAATATGTCTCTTGGTGGGAAGGGCTGCTTACACACTGCTAGATGGTAAATCTTGGACATGTGGCAAAAGGCTATGGGTTCAAGCCCCACTAGCTCAAAGTGCAATTTTAATGTTTTGAAGAAGAAACAACAAACTCAAACCCTTGGGCAAGGGGTATTAGCTACCTAAGCTTAGGCACCTTGCATGATTTTAGGGGCCAATTGTGTCTCACCATGTGGCTAATTGCCCTTGCATTTTTGGCTGCAGGTGGGGGTGTGTAAAGAGCATGAAACATGGAATACTGTTAGATAACAATTTGAAAATTCTAATATAAAGTTTTTGTATTTTATTTTTAATTTAATCACCTATTATTTAATTGATATAGGTTTAGAGAATAGTTTAAAAAGAAACATTATTCATTTGAATCTTCTTGCAAAATGTATCACTTATTTTTCAATATAGGAGAACAAATTTAGACTAAGTCATTCTTCTCTATATCTCATTTGAGAAATTAAGTATATAATAGAAGTCTCATAGGTTTAACCACATTATCTAAACACATCAACCATTTGATAAATAATCATATAATAACTCACACCATGGTGTAAAAAATGATTAATGAAGAAGAGTACACATTGATCTAATAGCTATAATAGAGATAGAAATAGGGATGAGCTAGAAATCAGGACAATTATTAAAAAGAAGCTCACAACTAGTATGGAAATAAGGGCTAAAAATATGTAAAAAATGAATTACAATAGCCACATTTTTCTTCATTTTAGTATTTTTCCTTGCTTAAGTCATAGGCTTCTTCTATTTGCACCCAATCTTCCTTCTATGTGCATGGTCTCTCTACATTTTGAATCTAACTACTTACTATCTTGATTGATTTGATTGAAAGGAAGAATGGAAATGAAAAATAATAGGTATTTATCTTAAATCATTTTCCTTTTTTTAAATTGTGCAAGGTGTCTCTATGTGCATCTTTCTCCTTCTCTTATTCATGATCTTTCTACATTGAATGTTAAGAAAAAGATTAATAACAAGAACACCTATTGTTTCTCTCATCTCTTTTTTCTTATGAAAGTAGATTGATGAAGAAGACCACAAGCTGTCCTAATGACATTGATGGAGATGCAGATGAGGACAACTATTAAAAAAAAACTTGCAACTAGTTTGATAATTGTTTTGATTAAAATAAGAAGAAATCATGAAAAAAAGAGAGAAATAAGATAAAAATAACGAGACACATGGCTAAAAATAGGCTAAAAACAAGGTAAAGATATGAAAATGGAGACATCCATACCATTGATTTGATGTGATTTAATATTAGAGTGATCACCCTTGGTATGTCATTGGATTCAGACTTATTTGAATTCCTTTTTTCTTTCTTGGAAGGAAAACTATAGAAAGGTATGAACTCATGACTCATTAATAAGGACTATGTAATATAAGAGAGAATAATGCTTGAAATGCATTATGATCAAGAGTATTGGGGTGCTCTTAATGCATGGAACATGTAAAGAACACATATAGGAAGCAATGAATGGATGAATTAGAAATCCATTAAAATTTTTCTTTCCACTATAAAAGCTTACTAAAATGTGGTAGCTCAATAGCTTTACCTTATGTTAGGCTTTAATAAAATGTGAAAAGAGGTGGTTTAATCAAAGTCTAATGACGAGTATATTTGAAGAAAACCTGATGTGTGGTTATGCGTGAGGGAATACTAAGCAATGAAAGGCA
This sequence comes from Dipteris shenzhenensis, assembly GCF_047967505.1. Lineage (NCBI taxonomy): Eukaryota > Viridiplantae > Streptophyta > Polypodiopsida > Gleicheniales > Dipteridaceae > Dipteris > Dipteris shenzhenensis. The sequence continues at coordinate 26,651,215 of NC_141610.1, forward strand.
AGAATTTATAGACTAGAGATTATTTATATGGTGGTGCAATAAGATTAGAGACCCTTGAAGGTAAACTAATGCTAGCCACATCATTAATGGAAGCAATCAAAAGGGGTACTGATAATACCAGACCATTGTGTTCATTAGAAAAGTGAGTGTGATGGTAGAAACAAAAGACTAATGAGACACACTTATAGATGGAAGAAATTTACCCCAAATTTACCAAGACAAAGTCAATATAGGCATGACAAAGCAATGTGCCTTCAAAGTTCACATATAAAACATAAAAGACACAAAGCATGGAGAAGCATAACTTGAAGCAAATTATGGGAAGACATATCATTACTAAACCATATGAAATTTTACCAGTATGGAAGGCAACATGTTGACTAGTCTATCTAATGACTGATAAGGATATTGGATTGAAGTGAAGTGTTTAAAAAAAAATAAAGTATTAGGAGTGAACCAAATCACAGAATACCAAAGTAAAATGATATTAGAAATGACACAAAGACTCATTTTTTGGAATCATGTTCAACTCACAATGTAATGATGTGTAGCATCTCTTTTGAAATATTAACTTAACCAACACGCAATTGCAACTACAATTAAGGCATAGGTTGGGGAGCTTCTACTAGAGCTATCACTTTATGAATTTCTTGTTGATGTCATTGCCAAATGGGGCACTTTAACTTTTTGTATGACTAGGGGCATAGTAATAGAAACATTGGAATCCTCCACCTCACTAGTGGGTGTTCTTCTTGATCCAAAACATCTTTGAGTCAAGGCTACCAACGTACTTCCCACCTAATGGATAGGAACAAGGTATGATTGTCCTCCACCTCACCAGTGGGTGTTCTTCTTGATCCAAAACATCTTTGACTCAAGGATACCAAGGTAGTTCCCACCTAATGGATAGGAACAAGGCATGATTGTGTGGGAATTGTAGATGTCATGTGTCATCCTCTTTGGTTGTAATGATGGGATTCTACAATGTGTAGTAGCATAGATAGCATAATATCTGATGAGTTTTCAACCCTCCTTGACAAGTCCAATATTGGGAAAATTGCGACGCCATCCTAGTGGTGGCCAAATATTGGATGTGGTCTACCACCATGACCCCTTTTCTTTCAATGTCATTTCTTGGAGTCCAAATTTAAATCCAAACTAGATTGTTTTCCAAAGGATTCATCTTTGACATAAAATTTGAGGATGTTTAGCTTTCTTCTTCTTTCTATCCTTTGGCGATTGTTTGATTAGTACACACTTAACCCATGTGGCTACTTCCACTAAACCATCAAAGTTGTGGATGGTAAAGTCCATCATAGTAACAAAGGATTCACTAAATTTTGATCCCTCTTAGATGGTTTTGTCAATGAAATGTACATAAAATTTGATTTTTCCTAATTCTAAAAATGTTAATATAAGCATTGCAAAAAACACCAAACTAAACCCATTGCTAATCAAATCATTTTTCAATGGAAATATTGACATAAAAGTTTTGATAATAAACTTTAATATAAACATTGAAATAGCCATCAATTTCATAATGGTGTTTCAATGTTTTTATCAACCAAAATATCAATGCTTGTATCCATCAAATACAAATTCTACTATCAATATTGTGCAAATGTCTAGAATAGAGTGGATAGTTTTAGTTGACAGAGACACTAATATCAATGCTATGTGTTGGGGAAAATACAATCTACATAATTGTCTTACGATGACATTGTGTTAGAATTGCATGAAATCCGACATGAAATAGTGATGAGATATTGAGACTTAAGAAGCCTACATTTGGTCCAGGGAGAACAAAGCTTACTCAAGATCATGTGTAGATCTGAGTCTTCAACCATTGTCTCTTGTAAAGTTTGGTCCACTACCTTCATCCCTTTTCTTGGTTACTATATAGAACCTCCTTTACCTTAGTGGAATAGAACTCCTCAATATGTGTTATTGGAAAAGTGGAAGGGCTTGGTTGCTCAACCTTTCCATGCCCTATCCTTTTCATGGATCTCCTTTATCATCATAGTCAAGGGTTAAGTGGTCTAGGATATAAGAGTCATGTATGAGCATTGGGAGATGTGGTAAATCTAGATTCTTGAGTGGTTCCATCAAGATTTTCAATATGTTCTTAAGTACTCGAAGGTTTGCTCCATCACAATGCATGTTGATGATAGATGGAATTGAATTGTCCTCATTCCATGTCATCAACCAAATGATCTTGCTTGAATGATATCATTAGCTGAGGCAAGAGGGAGCCAGCCATCTTTGATATGTACTCTTTGAATCTACTCCTTCCCATGCTATAATGGGTTCATCTACCAATGATTCTCTATCTTGGAACTTTCTAAGAAAAACACTATTGCATAGGATATGCTTGTTATTGTGTTTTTAACCTCGTCATCTTGCCATGATGTTTATGAACATCTTATTTCAGTCCACTTTGACATGTAGTACCATACTATAATTCTTGTCCTTTTCAACTTGTATTTTCTTCATATTTTGATAGATCTAGAAGAATGTGTGTGTGCAATAAATGGACCTATAGCAATTTGAAAACCCACAAAGAGCATGAAAGTTTTTCTTTACCTTTTTTATCTTTGACTATGTCTCAGACCATCATAGATTCAATGTGTTGCTAAAATTCTAAATGTTTTAATGAATTGCCACACATAAAGCCATGCATTGGGCACCTCTGCATATTTTTATGCATAGCATCTAACGGTCATCATAGAGAGCTAGATGTTAAGTCATGTAAATGGATCATGGTTGGTCGTAGTGATGAAAGCAAATCATAAAAGTTATATTATCCCATCAACCAAAAGTTAATAATCTCTAGAGATGTAATATTTGATGAATAATCTAAATCAAAGACATAAAAAACACTGACTCAATCATATCCAGAGAAGGTTGATGAAGAAGACTAATGATAGCCACAAGATCTACCAAAAGAGTAACAACACAAATGATCTATAAGATAGAAAAGGACACCACCAAGGTTGACATATGCTCAAAAAGGAAATTAAATTCAAGTTGTAAGTACAAATTCTCTTATGAATACCATTGTGGTTATGAAAAAGCCATTGTACTTTGAGGATGTAGTTGACAATCTAGGATGGCAAACTACTGGGAATGAAGAGATGGAGGCCTTGTACAAAACCAACACTTGGGATTCATGTGCCCTTCCTCCAGGAAAGAAAAAAAAAAAATCAAAGTATAAAACTAGACTACTATGTAAAAGGTTTTGGGTCAACGTTTTCTTGGGTGTGGGATTCATGTGCCCTTCCTCCAAGAAAGAAGAAAGACAAGTCAAAGTATAAAACTAGACTACTATGTAAAAGGTTTTGGGTCAACATTTGCTTGGGTGTAGCCAATGACAAAACTATTTTCAGGGCCATTTTGGGGCCGCGACGTGATGCGCTTGTGGGTGAGATTTTGAATTTTGCATGGACCCATGCTCTCACCAAAAATTTTCCCGATGTCATGATGCTGCATTGGTGTAACAATGAGATGCAATCTATTTATTTTAAACACTACAGAGCTCAACACATGACAGCTCTACACTACATCGTGCATCTCTGCACTGCTTCGTGTAGCACAATCTCTGGCCTGACCACCTATCATAGCACAGCCTTTTGCCATAGCTTTGCCACTTGTCACTAGGTAGCATGCCCATGCAGATCATTAAAATTCAAGGTTGGCTTGGAGAAATCACCACACTGGTTCTCAACGTAATAATGAGATGCAATCTATCATTCTAAACACCGCCACCACATTGTAGTCTTTGGCCTCTAACCATGTGCCATTGTATAGCCTTTTGCCATAGCTTTGCCACTTGCCACTGGGCAATGCATCCATGTAGATCATAGCTTGGCTAGAGAGACCACTGCGCTAGTTTTTGGCATAATAATGAGATGCAATCTGTCATTTTGAACATCACCTCAGTGCAGTCTCTGGCTTAATGACCTATCATTGCCCAGAATTCAAGGTTGTCTTGCAGCGACCACTCGTTAGTTCTTGGAGTTATAGCTCTGTTACCTATTTTTATGTATTGCATGAGGAGGTCTATAATGACCATCGCACTAGCAAATAGAAGGAGATCTATGATAGCCACCGCGCTGGTTCTTGGAGTTATATATTTGTGTACTAAGGAAACTTGTGCAACCAAGGAAAATGCAATTGACGATATGGCCCTTGAGGGGTACCCTTTAGGGGCAAGGGCCATATCGACATGCCATATCTATCCAGTGGCATCCTGGATATTGTATAATGCATGTCGATATGGCCCTTACCCATAGAGGGGACCCCTCAAGGGCCATATCGTTAATTGTATTTTCTAAAAGTGTAATTGTATTTTTCTAGATGTATCTCCATGCAACCACAACGGTGGGACATTGGAGCTATTTTAGTGCTATTTTTGGTCCTAAACCAAGGAAATTGTAGTCCTACTTTAATGGTATTTTAGTCCTTGTTGCAGTAAATCCTAAATGAGGGAAAAAGTATTTTGAGCCACCACGGTGATTGGAGGCCCAGTAGTGCCATCCAGATAATCAACTACAATTCATCGAAAGAAAATTGAGGAAAAGAGATAACAATGTACATCTACATACAATAACAGGTTATATAAAAATTAACAACTTATATTGAGCAAAATTGAACAGAGGATCTTACATTTACAAAAGTCAGCAATTGCTGAGAGCCTTAAAAGCCAAAAGATTACATCTAGCAACCATAACCATTCAAATATAAAAGTTAACAATAGTGCATATTGAGAGCCTCAAATTGAACAAAAAGAGATTACATAAATATAATAAAAACTGAGCAATTGCTCAGAGCCTTAGGGACCAAAACATTACATCTAGTGAGCCAAAAGATCATTGAAAGTCTTAGAGGCCAAATGATTACATCCAACCATTGCTGAGTGGTTATGAGTGTCACTGAGCAAGAGGAAATTTGTACAACTTAGTATTGCCACCAGCCCAGCTTGTTGCATTAAAATTTTTTAGGGAGCCAATGGAGGAAACGATGGAGAGGCGGAAGACCATGCACATTGCCAAGACTCAAATTACGACCCCCATAACAAGTCGATAGTACTTTGTTGTGAAAATCTTGAGGCCTTCATCGACATCTAGGGGGGATCCATACATCACACCCATAAAGAGGCCAGAGGTGAGCATGTCATCTAAGGTGGTGACATGCAGATATGGGGGGAACCGACCATGGGAACGAAGGGTGTCCAATAGTGCCATCATTTCTACTCCAGGTGAGCGCAAATGCAATCACCTTATATGAGAAGGCAGATAACATTAGGATCACAGTGCATCGAGGGGTGGTAGTATGTATGGTGAAGATGAGTGGGTGAGCAACAGATGAGCAGGGGAGCAGATGAGTGATGAGAGTTAGAGGAGGGAGCATGGAGCAAAGTAGGGCAGGGGCAAAAAATAGCTAGAGGAAGGTGTGTGGAGCAAAGTAGCAAAGTAGTAAAATGCCAAATGCCGTGGATCTTTTATATTATAAAGTTCAAGACAGTGTGGTGGCTGGAGGCCTGGAGTTCCATCCATATTAATTGCAGGCCACTATGGTGGAATCTTAGGCGCCACCTCAGATGGGCTGGTAATCATGAAGCAGGTGCTCGGTGGTGGTAAAACTGATAGGTGAGTAGGACACTGCGGTGGCTGATAATTAAGTGCCAGCCCAGTGGAATCTTAGCCATGATAGACATGGCTAATGAGAGCCACCATCACCGGGCAGTAATTACCACAAAAGTAAATCATGAAGCCTAATCACCTCTAATCACTCATTACCATGCACTCTAGTAACCATGCATGCAAGCCTGGTGGTGTTAACTGGTAGGTGAACAATTGCGGGTCACTGCGGTGGCTGGTAAACTAACTGTGAGCCCAATGGCATCTTAGCCACCATAGACGTGGCTAAGGAGAGCCACCACTGCCGAGCACTAATTACCACAAAAGTAAATCATGAAGCCTAATCACTCATTACCATGCAATCTAAGTACTTTATTGAGCATGCAAGACCAGGTGACTAATAATTTATTGCACTTGTAGTAATCATGCATGCAAGCCCGATGGTGGTAGCTGGAAGGTGAGTAATTGCAGGCCACTGTGGTGGTTGGTAACTGCCAGCCCAGTGGCATCTTAGCCACCACATACATTGCTGATGAGAGCCACCACCACCAAGCAGTAATTACCACCACAAAAGTAAATCATGTAGACCATGCGTGCAAGCCTGGTGGTGTTAACTGGTAGGTGAACAATTGCGGGCCACTGTGGTGGCTGGTAAACTAACTGTGAGCCCAATGGCATCTTAGCCACCATAGACATGGCTAAGGAGAGCCACCACCGTCGGGCACTAATTACCACAAAAGTAAATCATGAAGCCTAATCACTCATTACCATGCACTCTAAGTACTTTATTGAGCATGCAAGACCAGGTGACTAATAATTTACTGCACTTGTAGTAATCATGCATGCAAGCCTGATGGTGGTAGCTGGAAGGTGAGTAATTGCAGGCCACTGTGGTGGTTGGTAACTGCCAGCCCAGTGGCATCTTAGCCACCACATACATTGCTGATGAGAGCCACCACCACCAAGCAGTAATTAGCACCACAAAAGTAAATCATGTAGCCTAATCACCTCTAATCAAATCCCAATTGTCATCTCAGTTTGCTAGAGTCGCAATGCACCTGATGACATCTACCCTCAAAGGGATTTTTGAGCAATACAATAAGAAGATGTCTCAGAAGGTGACTTGTCTACAAGAGAAAGCCATTGTTGTAGCAAAGGCAATGCAACTTGAGAAAATTCTGAGGGAGGGTGCAAAAGCCAAGGTAGAGAAGGCAAAAGCGAGGGCCTTTCAGGAACGAGAGCAAGTTGAGGCCGCTGCAAAAATGGTCGACATGGAAAGGCATAGAAGAGAAGAAGTAGAGAAGTAAAGAAGTAGAAAAATGGTCAACCGCGGTGGCTCTCACCTTGACAGTTCCTTGTATTTAGGCTACAAACTTAAGTCTCGACTATTCCATTCCCTTCACTGTTTCATCTTCTATCCCTCTCAACCGTTTCTTTTTCCCTTACACTCAGATTGCACTCAGATTGCAAACTTAAACCTCCACTATTCCATTTCCTTCATTGTTTCGTCTTCTATCCCTCTTGACTGTTTCTATCTCCCTTGCGCTATTCCTGCAACTTCTATCCCCTCTCGTAATGGACCTTGCACAGTCCGAGAGCTCCTCACACAATCTTTCCTCCCCCTCATCAACACAGTGTGAGAGTGTCTCCTCCCCTATTGTGACATCTGGGATCCCCTCAATCGCTCTTCAAAAGACCAATTTGGATGCTCTCAAAAACTTCACCAAGTTGGTATAGAAGGTGAACATGAAGGAAGGACAAATAGTCTATCAAAGTCAAAAGATTACCATCATTGAAAGCATGATTGAAAATGTGCTAGGCATTCCTAGAGGCAATTTGCAAGCACGCTTCTTCGAGAAGTAGTGGAAGAGAGAGGATATTCTAGATGTATACCCCAATGCTTAGATTAGTAAAGATGGTGGAGTCAAGATTTTTAGCTTGCCAACAGACCTCCAAGATGTATTGAAGAAGACAATGTACTTCTTTCCTGATACGGGAGAAACCGTGAAGTTTTGGCAGGTTCAACTAGTAGTAGAGCAACTGAAAGGATGTGATGTATATTTCTCAAGGGCGATCTCCAAGAGCGTGATAACCAACCTGAAGAATCACATGGATGGTAGACCCCAATTCTCATCTCAGTCGACTGGAGTTGTAATGCACTTGATGACATCTACCCTCAAAGGGATTTTTGAGCAATACAATAAGAAGATGTCTTAGAAGGTGACTTTTCTACAAGAGAAAGCCATCAATGCAGCAAAGGCAATGCAACTTGAGAACATTCTTAGGGAGGGTGCAGAAGCCAAGGTAGAGGAGGCAGAAGCGAGGGTCTTTCAGGCACGAGAGCAAGTTGAGGCTGCTGAAAAAATGGTCGACATGGAAAGGCATAGAAGAGAAGAAGCAGAGAAGTGCATCAAGGAGCTCCAATATAGGCTTGAAGAAGTTAGAATTGATGGGGACATCATGGACAAGGAGCTAGCAATGATGTGAAAGGAGCTTGAAGATCAGAGAGACGAAAAGGAGGGTCTTTACAAACAGCTCTGCAACATGCACAACACATTGAACATTGAAAATGGCCAGATGATGGAGGAGCTAAAAAGGGAGAGTGCAGAGTGGTGATGCAAGATCCGCGAGAGAGCTTCAAGGCCAAGAAGAATGGGGTAGAGAGCAGTCGGGGTTGAGAAGACAATGAGGTTGCTCTCCAAGCTAGGAAGGATGTAGAGAATAGCCACAATGGCAGCCACAGTGGGAGTTGTTTTTTCAAAACACTATTGGAAGTTCAAAGAGTAAGCTACAAGACCCTGCAACAAGATTACAATAGGGTTGTGCATGAGCTTGCAGTGGCTTTTGAAAGTTTTGAAAACCAGCCCACTGTCGTGAGAGATTTCCAAACTAGAGGGGAGGTCTTGGAAACGGACCATGTTGATGTTTTTGTGCAATTTAAGTAGCTTCAATAGATGCTGAGGAATTCAGATGAAGCTGTTGCATGGAGTAAGCAAAGAGTGGAGGAGATGAAGGAGAACATCGAGAGCCTTAGGATGAGGGAGGAAGAAATCAAGAAGCAACTTCATCATGTACAGATCAAGACTATGATATTGAGGACTGCAATAGTTAAATCAGATGCTTATCCTGCTATGCAATAGGGTGCAAAATGCATGGTCTACCATACCCCCATCATAGATGACTACATGATCCGATGGCCTGCGTGCTACCACCTTGTGCACACTTTTTACTTTGGTGTGTTTGTGCATATCTGTTGTGATTGAGCTGACATGGCATGCTTATCTGGTACTATAGCTAGCATTCTGTATAAGCATCCTTCCTTGACACCTTTTGCTACTAGCTGGCATCTTTTGGATTTGTCTCTAATAGTGCATTCATCACCGTCGAAGATGACTTTGTAATTGTGTTCCATCATTTGACCTACTGACAAAAGGTTCTTGTTGAGCTTTGGAACATAGAGCACATCTTTCACTAATCCTTTTGTACTAGTGAAATTGTTCATAGGGATAACACTTGTCCCTTGAACTGGATTTGGTGTATTGTCTGCTGTGTAGATGACATTTTTTTGACCTTCTAATGACTTCATTTCTGTGAACCATTCTTGATGATTTGTCATGTGAGATGATGCACCACTGTCGATGTACCAAGGATCCTGTTCCACTTGGTTGACTTGATAGCTATAATCCTCTTTGGGATTGAAATCAATGTCTGGGTACATTGTATCAGTCTAATGCATTTCCTCACTTGCAAGAAACATATTTCCATGTTCATTTGCAAAATGATTATGACTAGAATGTCCACCATGATGATTTCCTTTGCCGCGGAAATTCCCTCAATTGCTAATGGATTGACTGCCTTGGTCGTACTGCTTCTTGCAGCAATCTCTTTCATAGTGTCCAAACTTGTGATAGTAGTTGCACTAGATGTTTGACACATTGGTGGATGCATTCCCTCGTCCTTAAAATCTTCCTCGGTTGGAATGATTTCCTCTTTGCTGGTTCTGATGTTGCTGAGGATGATGCTGATGTCGATTCTAATTTTGTTGATGATGTTGTTGCTGATGATGACCACTTTTCTGATATGATCTACCTCTGCTTCTGTCTAAAGCTGTGAATGCTTGATCATTAGACTGACCTTTTCAAGCTTGAATAGCTTGAGTCCTGAGTTCTTCACCAAGTAGAACTGACTAAAGTTCTTCCAGTGTCGAAATCTGCCGTTGGATGGCAATACTCTAGACTAGATTCTTGTATCCCTCTCCTAGTCCATTCAGAATGACTTGAACCATTTTTGCAGGGTTCATAGTCGCTCTGGCTACTACAAGTTGATTGTTGTAGTCTTTTATGCGGAGTACATAAGCATGACCAGTTTCACTGCTATTGCGGAAACTCTAGTTGATTTGGTTTCTCAAGGTGAGAATCCTGGATGTGTTCTTGGACTCGTAGAGAGCTGCGAACATATCCCATGCTTTTTTCGATGTCTTGACTATGTATCTTACCCTTTGAGATCTTCTCACAGACTTTCCAGACATTGACTTTTCAGCTTCTCCTCTCTCATGAGGAGGCACATACCTGCTGCTTTTCACACTTGGTGTGGAAATAGAAGGAATGCCCAATTCACTATCCAAACTATCATTACCAAAAGAATCATAACCTAAATTAGATGGTCCAGGGGGCATATCAACCTCAATCTCAGGCACTAAAACAATCTCATTCACCTTTTTCTTCCCTTTATCTCTCCCCCTCACTGACATAGAGATGTCAGTGGTGGAAGAACACAACCTGCTTGACCAAGGACTCACAGTGGAATCACCACTGGCTGTAGGTCCTGACATAGAAGTAGTATGTGGCTGATTTTTATCATTCAGCTGAGCATCCGAGGCTTGATGTGGAACCACTATATTAGGTTTGCCATACCAAGATCCCATCTCATAAAAAATAACATCACGGGTGATCAAAGTCTTCCTAGTAGAGGGATTGTAACACTTATAGCCTTTTTTATCTTGAGCATAGCACACAATTTTCAGCCTTCGGATATAATTTTCTCCTCTTCTCATCCACTATATGCACATATGCCAAGCTGCCAAACACTTTTAAATGACTGACATCAGGCTTCTGTCGATACAATTTCTCATATGGTGTGAGCATATGAATGCCAGTAGTAGGAGTGCAATTCAGCACATACACTGCAGTTGCAAGTGCTTCTGCCCAATAATAATCAGGTAAGTCCTTTTCATTCAACATGGCTCTACCACATGAACCAATCACCCCATTCTTACGTTCAGCCAGTCCATTCTACTATGGTGTGTACGGGCATGTAAGCTCCCATCTAATCCCATGATAGGCCAAGAAGTCATCAAATTCATTTGACAGATATTCACCTCCATTATCTGATCTCAAGCATGTGATATATGACCCAAAGTCTTTTTCAACATGTTGCTTGAAATGCTTGAAGGCAGGCAGGACCTCATCCTTCTGTTTCAAAAAATACAGCCATGTATATCGGTTGAAATCATCAATAAATGTGACATAATATGATGAACCTCCCATTGAGGTAGTCTGAGCTGGACTCCAGACATCAGTGTGAATCAACTGCAAGGGTCTATTACTTTCCCTAGTAAATGGCAACCTGGATTGCTTCCCAAATTGGCATGGAGGACATACATGCTCCAAAGCATTATACTTAAATTTGGTAGGCCAACAACAATGCCTTTATGATGCATATTTTTCAGCTTCTGAATATTATAATGACCAATGCGTTTGTGCCAAATTTCCAAGTTTTGAACAACACCTGTACCATGGGTGAACATGGCAGCCTTCAATTCCGGTATGCCTGCATCTAAAATGAACATTCTTCCTTGTCTTTTCCCTTTTGCAATAAGTTTACAGCCATTAACAAATTCTTCAATGAAACAACCATGCTTATTAAACCACACCTTCAAGTTTTGCTCAGCCATTTGCCCAACATACAACAAATTCTTCGTGATAGAAGACACATGCAACACATCAATTAATTTCTTAGTCTAGCCATCATGCATAGCCAAAGGTACAACCCCCATATGAGTAATGTCATGCTGAGTATCATCACCGGTGCAAACAGATCCATGCAGTCCAGGAGTCATCTGTTCAAACCACTCACCATGTGGTGTTATATGGTTAGATGCTCCTGAATCTATGTACCACACATCCTCAAAGTCACCATCAGTAGGCTTATGATCTTGTACATACGTCATAGCAAACAACTGGTCTATGGGTGTGTCATGTGTATGACTTGAAGAAACGAAATGACCTTGCTGATTTGCCCTTCCTCTATGATTCGCTTGCTTCTTGAAGCAATCCCTGGCAATATGGCCAATCTTCCCACAGTAATGGCATACCTTATCCTTATTGGGCTAATCCACATGGTGAGGTGGTTGCCAAGCCCTCTACCTCGCGATCTAGATCTCCCCCTGCCTCGGAGAGATCCTCCTCCTCTATGAAGCTGATTTTGATTGCTCCAATTATGGGCTTGAGCCTATGATGTATATCTGACATCACCTCTACCATGAGAGGCACTCTTGCCTCTACCACCTCTACCTCTCTGATTAGAGTAAAAAATAGCATCTCTATTTTTGGAGCTACTAGCACCAGTATTCAGCCCAAGCTTCCCTTTTTCATGTATCAAAAGAGCAACCAGTTCGTTGAAATCTGGCATATCTTGCCTCACCAAAGTGGAAGTGTCAAAAGACTTTTATTCAGGACCAAGTCCATTCAAAGTGACTCAACCATGTCATCATCATCCACAGAAGCATCAATAGAAGCTAATTGATCAGCTATGGTTTTGATTTCAGTCACATACTCCTGTATTGTTCTACCCCACCTTGATATTGTTGAACTTTTGCTTCAGCTAAATTTTCCTGGCACTTGTAGTTGTGCCATAATATCTTGTCAAGATATCCCATGCATTCTTGGGAGATTTGCAGTTCAGAATTTACATAACCATGGCATTTGAAATAGATATTGAAAACTAGTGAAGCACCCTCCGTGCTCTTTCCAACCAAGTTTTATGATTCTTCTCCATGACTCCTCGAGGTTCACACAAGTGCATAGAGATATGTGACATGTCGCTATGCTTAATCTATCTTTGTCTCCTATGGCACTATCACTTCTTGCTATTTGATCTACCAAATAGGGTCTCTCTATGTTGCTGCATCTCAATCAGATAGAGACCAATGTAGACCTAGTCATGTAAGTGGAACCAGCTAATAGAGTGAACCAAATCATTCTTCTCCTAAAAGAGACAGTGGCACAATCCTCAGAACGCATAGTAGATTGGACAGGTACATAGGAAATGATCCTCTCTCTCCACCTCTACCAGTGCACATAACTCTATAGATCCACTGCTCTCTGGGCATCTCTATGGCTCTCCTGGCCTTGATCCTTAGCTGATGGGGCAAGAACCCACCTAGACAATGTACTTGGCTGCTTGTGGAGCTTCTGGAGGACAGATTCAGTATGGATTAGAGGCGGGGACATCCGAGGATGTATGGAGCATTTGGCATAGTTGTATGGACCTTGAAAGGTCCTAGAATAGAGGCATCAAGAGCAGGGGAGGCTACCCATATGTAGAGTGTCTAAAGAGGATTATATATGATTGCACGGAGTTGTACCAAAGGCAACAAGGCTACAACAAGTCCAACACACATGTAGGAGACTAGCAGTGGATCCATGCCTACCGAGCATGGAGGTTGGGGCCAGGGGGAGGCTTGGAAAGAACCTTGGGATAGAGCAGGACAGTCCTAAGCTAGTAGTAGGTTGCCACATTGTCAGGTAATTCTCAAAATTGTTGCTAACAAATTGAGCTTTATAGACCCAAGGGTCAGCTATTAGGGTCGATCTAGTCAGGTATTTAAGGCTCCTACAGGCCCTATAAAAGGGAGCCCATTTCAGGCTCATGTCAACCATCTAGTGATTAATTTTGTTGAGCAATCTAGCCTTCCTCAAGGTCTTATCTAGAAGGTTATTAGTGCAGCAAGGGAAATGGCTAACTATAGGAAGCAAAGAGCTCAATGGTCTTCACCAGTAGGCTACCCTCACAATAGCAAAGGAAGACAAGGTCAAGGAGGATATTTGTGCCTCAGTTTGGATTGACTTCATAGTATAAGGAGGTCAAAGATCCACAGCAAGCTTACATTTCCTTACGAGAGGCTATCCAAGAGGATCTATGCAAAGATGTGATTTTGGGCACACAAACGAGGTCCACACAAGCTCTAGGTGAGCAATGCAAGCCAAGTGTTTTGGAGAGAGGTAGGACAATAGACTTTTGAGTGTGCAGGTGTTCACATCTAGTCAGAACTCAGTTGATAGATGGGATTGCACTAAATGTCTCCTTTTTATATGGTTGTGTCCACGTTGGATGGAGATATATTTTGCTAGTTCTACATCCCTTTCTTTAGCATTGTCCATTTCCTTTTTGCACATAAATTTACACACTTAGGAAAGAGAAGTTTGGATTTGAAGTTACCACTATGTGATTCTTGGTCTCTATACTCTTGGGGTTAGCTTCTACTGCATGAGGGAAGAGTTGCCAAGCAACCTCTCTCTCTACTCTCTTTTCTCACATTAAGACCCTAGGCTATGTGCACAATGGCATACCTATATATGACATATACAATATGTGTACTAATTGTATCCTAATATGTGGTAAATTCCATAATCTCTTTACTATTTTGGGCAAGAGCCTTAGGTTGCCACGTGGTTGGAGGGTTAGGTTCCCTACACACGTCAATGATGCATGGATTTTGGAGCTTTTTTGATGGCTTAAAGGTGATGTATATGGAGGAGGAAGGTCAAATATTATAGGGCTTTGGTCTATAGAGATAGGTCCTATCATCCAAAGAGCATCACATAAGAGTGCTTCCATATGTTACCTTGCTGATTATTGGTGTAGCTAGATTTCTACACTCTTTGGCCCTTATAGTTATCAACTATGAATTGAGGCAATAAAAATTTCATGCAGAGGATTATTTAATGAATGGGAAGCTAGGCTAAGCAAGCTTTCATTGGGCTAGGGTTAGTATTATTCTAGAGATCTTGGACATCATGAGTATAAAATGCATAATGACTCCCTAATATGATGCTTAAGTATACTCCTTGTATTCTGTGTCATCCAATGTCTACATGAAGTCTTCCTCAACCCCCTTCTCTCCTGCCATGACTTCATGAACATTGGTTTTTAGATGAGATTTCATCATCTAGATTTATCTCAAACTTTGATGTTGATGAATTATAGAAGCATCTCGAGAACTCCATGATTTTTCATATTTTGTATTTCTACATAATATATCACATGATGCATTGTAATGTCAGGGGAGGATGACACTACCCAATCTATAGAGTCCATAGATATACTTTAATATATATATTTTTAGCGTGCCCCTTATAGAGGCATCATCGCCACACATTTGTTTGAGTGTAATCTTTTTTGTTACAACTTTTGTCTTTTTGAACATTAATTTGTGTGTTCATATGAGCTTGCATGTGTGAGTAGAAACAATGTAGCATACAAACTCATGTAAGTATGGTCATGAATAATGAACACCAACTTTAGGGCAAACCCATCATAATGCAAAGTGATCTTTAACAAGGAAATCGATACCTCAATAAACTTTCAAATGAATTTTAGACTCTATTTTCTGACTTATATGACTGTTTTTTAAAAAAAATTTCAAGTAATCAGTCTTTGTGGATGTTTAAGCTAAAAGATGATTGCAAAGAGTTGGTAATTAATTCTGATGATTGCAAAGAGTTGGTAATTAACTCTGATGACTTTTGATGGATGTTAAAGTAGGAGTTGGATCTACAAAAGCAAGGCCTAAGGCAATAAATAGGCCAAAATCACTACCAAATCAATTCTACGAATTTCTTTAAGTAGGCCAAGTAATTGCTATTGATATTAAGTTAGGTTTTAGTTGTAAACCAGATACAATTCTACCAAATTCTGTGTATTTGAACCTACAAGACTGGACTCTAAATAAAAAACTCTTTCCCTTGTCTTGAAAATTTGAATTAGGTGACTTAGAGTCCTCTTGCTTTCAGAAGGCAGAACTCTAGTACTGATTTTTCATCTACAGGTTGAATCTTGGCTTACTACAAGGCTAGACATCTAGGGACTAATGGAACTTATGGACCTTTGTGAGCCTTGGATGACTAATTCTGGGATTCATCTAGATTTATATCTATGCATGTGGCTTTGATGGGTGTTTGTGATATAGGCAGGGATAATAGGGCATGTAGTCCATGATACATGGTAAGAGTTCATGGTTGAACTCTATCCACATATTTGGGTAATTCGAAGCAAGTTTAGGCTTGTGTTTTGCGATGAAAATAAAGTTATAGATTCTATTGGCGCAGTGCATACTTGGAAAGTTCTTGATCTTAGAATTGAGAGAACACAAGCTAACTTCTTTGTACTTCTTGAGTTTTGCCTGAGGACTGTTGTGTCCACACTTTTCAATCATACTAGATGTAGGAGTTAGAACATTTTCAAATTTGTACTATAGATTAAGTGGATGGTCTAGCTTCCTCTAATTCAGTTAGAGGAGAGGGCACTTTATTTTCCTTTGTATGGCAATGTTCAACTGAACCATGTAATTATATGACATATTAATCATTGTAAATATCATTTTCATGATGCCATTTTACTTTCTTCCTTTCACAAGCACTAATTTTGAAGGTTAATTCTCTACTGCAAGGAAGCTTGCACTTCCAAAAATTCTTTTTTATGGTTCTATGTGTTTTACTACTATTTGGAAGTCTGATACCAAGTTGTCCATGACTTTTTGGGAATGAGATGACCTAGAGAGTCCTTGTGATGTGTGGAGTTTGTAGTTTTGAATCTTGTGGGTCACTATCATGAAATTTAAAGTATACTATTTGTTTCTTGAGGATGTGTGGTCATATTCCTTAATCCATCTAGCCTTTTTTTTTGGAGAAGTGAGTCAATTGATCGGATGATTGTTTGTAAGTTAAAATGCTTTGATTTTTTTTTAAGTATTGCAAATAAGGCTCACCATCAAGTAATATCTCTTGGATGAATGTAACACTCCTTTTTTCAATAATTGCTTTTAGTTTTTTCAACCTACTTTTTGTAGTGCATAGCGATCATATAAGGGGATCATTTTTCTAAACAAGGATATCTAGATTGCACTATATCTTTTATGAGGTGTGATTGTATAGGTCATCATATTTATGTACTTGTGATAATTTTTCAAGGGTTGAAGAGGGCAAAAAATGGCTTGAATGAATATTCATGAATGATGAATCATACTAATTATGGAATCTTTCCACATTAACTACCATAAATTTTAAAGAAGGCTTTTTAAGATGTATAGCAATACACAACAACACAATGCATCCGTAGAGACGTGAAAAATAGCAGGCGTGTCTATAAGCACTGATATAGTTAATCAAAATGCGGGCGCATCTATTAGCACGGTTAGTCACATGTCTAAAATGGTGGTTATACATGAGTTTAATAGCATGTCTACACTGTATAATAGACGCACATTTAGATGCATTTAGAAACACACAACAGAGTTTGAAATTTTACTACATGCTGATAAATGTGCATCATGGCTTGCCAAACATTGCCCATGATTACCAAAGCACTTAATTTAATAAAAATATCAATGCTATGCACGTGTCACACCATAATATGATTTTTTCCAAATGCACATATACAAAAATTAAGTGAGGTGAGGAGAATGAGACAATATATAAAATACTTTTGCCAATATGTAAGAAATTTGAATGATACAATGATGCGATATGGTTCGATCTCATCCTCAATGAGATCAACCCTTGCCAAACTATCTACTTCAATATCCAAACCAATGTGGAGATCTACAAATACATTCAGCCCACTACTACTTGTGCTACTATGTTCATCAAAATCAGCATCACCAATGGTAGGCTCGTCCTCATGGGTAATGGCCTGAATATTTGTATCTCCTATCTCATGATCATTCTCCTCTCTCGTATCACGATCATCATCACCTCCATGGCCATGATCACCTCCATACGCTCCATATTAGTAGTAAATGTACTATACATCACTTTGGAACATGGCATAATAAGTATGACGTGCCACCACCTATTATTATCCACCATTGGTTGATAGACAACCTATTCAAACACAAATACAAACATGTTAATCTCCTTGCATTGAAGGTATTAAATATATATAAGTGAGCATTTTTATATATGTGTAGAGTACCTATTCACATTGTTGCGGTAGTACTCTAGTGTTTCCTTCTTGCTTTGCCAAAACTTTGTGGACTCAACAATTACAAAGCCACTTACATGGCATTTAATTATTGCATTAGGGACTCTTACCGCCACATCCTTAAAGCAGTTGACATCCAAAACATACACAAAGAAGTGCCAAAAGTCAAGCCTAATAATATCTTGGATTATTCCACAATAATCATCCATAGCTCCATTGACTCCCTGAAAGCTAGCAATGATGTCGAAAACTTGTGTTTTTCTCTTATCATCAATCTGTAGAGTCCAAAAATGCTTGCCCTCACACCATATAGCATTGAAAATAGTACACTACACTAAGACAAAATCAATTGAATAAGCAATCTAAATTTTTGAAAGCTCCTAACTTATGCAAAACATTCTATGTACCGACCTTTTGCATGCATCCTCTAGCATACTCCCATTCTACCATTGTGATATGCATCCCCTCGTCTCTCTCTGCTCTCTCCATTTTGTCAAGTAGCCAATTGACATGAATATCCTTTGGAAGTGCTCTTAGATGTTCAAGGTATGGCACACGAGATCCATGGTGTGTACAAAAGAGGGCCTTTCTCCTTGTCTATCGAGCAAGTGATTGAGAGGTGCGAGCAAAATGGTAGCCGATAAAAGATGGAGTATCTACACAAAATATGGTGTTAGCAATCTTTATTTTCATTCAATATAGCACACAATAGTTACAAACCCTTATAGGCTCATACCATGTGGAGGACTCGTGGAAAGGTCCCAAATTTGCTTCCAACCTACTGCAGTGAGAGTGACTGTGGAGGGACTTCATTCCAAGGGGTGACATATCTAGGATGATCAGGTGGGAGAAATTGATGGTGATTCTTGTAGATGACCTTCTTCAAGTCCTCGGGCCCTGAAACGACTAGTGAAGGACGACAAACAGGACGTGCATGATAACCCAATGTAGTGAGACCTAAACAATAGATGCAATTGTGTAAGCAAGGTGGGTTCTCAATGCCACATCAATTGCCTACTCATAATTAAAAGTTCAATTTTTACCTAAATACTCGCAATAGCCTAGGAAGTCATACATTGTCCGCATCAACACTGCCTTGTAGATGAAGTCTCGTGACAAGGGAGGTGTCATGCACCTTGATACCTCTCCAAAGTATCTCCAACTCATCAATCAAAGGTTCCAAATAAACATCCACATTTTTTACTTTATGTTTCCCTAGAATTAGAAGGGATAACATAACATGTCCTTTCTTAATTGCCATATAGGGTGAAAGATTACTTGAAGATTATAATTCACCAATATCACTGGCCATACACTCTAGGAGGTGCTTTTGAGACCAAATGGGTTCACACCGTCCATACCCAATCCAAGTCTCAAGTTCCTGGGTTCTTCCTTGAAGCTTGGCCACATGTCTTTAATATGCTTCCAAGCATCAGTTAATTGATGGGAGGAATGCCATGACATGAGCTCTGCAATGGATTTTCACTTGAACATATGTTGGATGTGAGGGATTATGGGGAAATGTCATAGAACCTTACGAGGCACATCCAAAGTTTTGATATCTACTCTATATCTTGCCTCGCCACAAGTAGGACACTCTCAAGCCTCCTTATGTGCTCCACGAAATAGAACACAATCATTGACGCATGCATGGATGCGCTTATAATCCAACCCTCCAAGAGATATCACACGAGTGTCACATAGTGCCTTGCCATATCTCTTGAGGTCGATAATTTATTCTCCCTTGTAAGCATGTTAGAAAATAGCCTACACGTGAAGACCATAAATGAGAAAAAGTATTCCCGTTGATCCATTAGCATAATTCACCATGTTTGCAAAACAGAAAGCTTACTTGTGTAATGCATTTAAACTCGCATTGCTCCATCCATAAATGGTTTGAAAGTTTAGTAACTCAAGGGAGGCACGTAGAACAGAGAATGTGCACCCCTCAAATACTGGTGTTGATGCTATAGTAAAAAGATGGTCTTGCTCAATGCTATCATCCCTCCCTGAGGACTCATGGGCAAATAAATCTCACACCATATCATCAAACACCTCCTCCCCCATGGCTTCAAGAGGTAATGCTGGAGGGCTACTATCACCATCACTCCATGCATCCATATTGATCCCCCCTGAAGATCCCACCTTATATCACCAATGCTTTGCCTCCTCACAATGAGCATAGGGCAATATATGTGGGTGTGGCACTGTATCCTGTATCAAATAGAAAAGGAGCATATATCAAACACTTGCCACACCCATAGGTATCTCAATCAACCTCAATGTTTTTAACACTTACCATGGATACGGTCGCATCCTATTCTCCCTACTTTGAGATGTGAGTGATTGCAATTCTACGTGCATGATACATGCACCCTTGACATCGATTACACATACATTTGATTTTTTGCTCCAACCACATTTCTCAATTGTGGAGACGGAGGGATTCGTCCTCACTAGAGGTGCTTAGTTTATTGTGGGACCATACCTGAAATCTATGAAGTTGAGTTTAGAAGATTTAGTATTTTCATTCTTGATGTCAAATGGTTTAGAACTATCTATAATGGTCCCAATGCTATAGTCAAAAGAGATGGCTGTGGTTTCTTTGTCATTGACTCCACTAGACCTTGGACCGACAAAAGTGATACCTTTGTTCTTCCAGAGCATTGTGAATAGGTACACATTACCAAATTAATTAAAAGATAATATCTTCATTTTCAAACAAATGTTGGTAGATTCTCACATATATATATTTTTATACTTGAGCATAAATGAATATAATTACACGAACCTAATTTAAATCTTCAACATAGGTGGTCTTTCATCCGAATTGTTTGGACCCAAGATGGTGGTACGTGATCCAAGTTGCTCCTCGAAGCAAACATATTTTGAAGATAGGAATGTGGATATGGAGATGCCAGCAGAAGATCCAAATAATGATGCCGATGGATCTAGGGAAGAGGATGAAGATGACGATATGGGACACAAAGAAGGTGACAATAATGACACTATAGTAGTGGAGGAAGGTGTAGATCAGGACTTTGGGGAAGAAGAGGGAGAACTAGAGGCCGATGTACTAGAGGATCAAGTCTTAGGTAGACATAAAATAAGGGATGATATGTAGGTGATCAATTGTATGTAAATCTTTAGATAGACATATTTGGCATGCAAGACTTGTCTCAGCCGTCAATGTAAATGCTACTAATTCATAGTTTTGACACTGACGAGACTTTGTATGTGTAATTTGGCCCTCACATTTTTATAGTGACATACTGTGCATTAATTTGTGTGTTAAGTTCACTATCAATATATCATGAGTGTTTTGATTTGAATTTTGGTGTACATACTCTTATATTTTTTATCTTTCAAATGACCAAACTTGTGGTCCAAAATTATTTTGGGACGCTTGGAAATGACAATCTATAAAAACATTGGTATGGAAAATTGTACCCAAGCATCAGTGCAAGGGTTGGTACCAGTCGATATGATAGTCGGTATATGTGTTGGTATAGGGGTGGGTATATAGCAACACGTATACCAACGACCATACCCATGG
Organism: Dipteris shenzhenensis; assembly: GCF_047967505.1. Lineage (NCBI taxonomy): Eukaryota > Viridiplantae > Streptophyta > Polypodiopsida > Gleicheniales > Dipteridaceae > Dipteris > Dipteris shenzhenensis. The sequence goes on from NC_141610.1 coordinate 26,672,671, forward strand.
CTATTTTTACATCTACATGGACACCTTCCCCGCCCGCCAACCATACCAAAGAATCTTTGTGCCCGCACCCGTGAAGCATGGGATAGCGTGAAAAAGAGGCCCATGTCTTGTAGTGTCTATATGGTGGAAGGGAAACTTTGGAGAAAGAAGAAATTTTTTGAATGATAGACAGGTGAGGTGCCAAAATACTTGAAGGAATCACAAAGGTACTTTCATCAAGAGAGCTACCAAGTATACTTTAATTGATGATGCTTTGTTTATGAAGGGGACTGATTTTTGAGAAGGGTGCCTTGAAAAGAAGAAATTTATAGAATACTTGAGGCAAATCATGAAGGTGATTGTGGTGGGCACTTTGCTTTGAAGATCACCTTGCAAAAATCTTGCTAGAAGAAAATGTATGGCCTACTATAAGGAAAGATGTGGCACATTGGTGTAAGTCTTGCTTGCAATGCCAATGGGAAAGAGGATATTGAAGCATGAACTAAGAAATGTTTTTCTTTATTTTGAAGTTTTTTAGCAATGGGGGATTGATGCCATAGGACCTCTACCTATGCCAGCACGAGGGAAATGCTACATTGTGATAGCTATAGATTATCTCTCCAAATGGACCGAGGCTCATGTAGTGCGACATAGTAAATGAAAAAGAGGTAGCAAAGTTTGTTTATGAAGATGTTTGTTGTAAGTTTGGAGTGCCCCTTGAGCTGCTTTCATATAATGGGCTAGGTTTTTGCAGCAAAGTCATTTCTTACTTATGTGAGAAGTTGGGTATAAAGCACAAGCATATCACTCTAGGGTATCCTTAGTGTAATGGTCTCAATGAGAAATTTAATGGGGAACTGACTCTCATGATGACAAAGGAAATGCAAGGATATGGCACTACATGGGACTTGGAATTACCAAGGGTCTTATGGGCATAGACTGTGGCAGTGAATGTAGGCACAAAGTTCTCTCCATATCATCTGGTGTTTTAGAAAAGAAGCATTGCTACCTATAGAAGTGGAAATCCCCGCTATGAAGATTCTAATGAAACAATTGGATGAAGATACTAAAATGATGCAACAAAGGTTATTGTATTTGTAGGAACTCTAGATTGATTGCATGCAAGCACATTAACATCATGTTCAAATGCTTGAGAAGAATCAAGCTATAGCAAATGCAAATGTAAAAGATAAAGGTATCAAGGAGGGTGATCTTGAATTGCGTTATAGAACCCACCTAGACAACACCTTTCAAACAAATTTTTAAATCAAGTGGAAGGGTCCTTTCAGGGTTCTCAAAAAATTCCCCAATGGTACATACCAACTGGCAGATCTAGATGGCAAAGAGCACTGGCTGACGGTGAATGGATACTGGTTAAAAAGCTATATTGCTCGAATGATGACAATTGTGTAGGATGAAGCTGATGAACACGTGGAACAAGCAATTGATGACGTACCTCATGAAGACTTCAACCCTGTGACATTGTTCTCTACAGCTACTACTGCTAGACATGAATGTCCTAGCAATTGGGGGGAGGGAAAAATGTGATGGGCTTTTTTTGTGTGACTGATATCTTTTTGTATAAGATGAAAAATGCAATATAGGTTATGTAAAAGAGCACTCATGCATAGGTGAAAATAAACTAATAGGCACATGTGTAGCTAGTACAAATAGGGTAGGAGATGATAGCCAGTGTGTAGCATGAGAATACTCCCGTATTTTTTTGAGAAAATATTTTGTATTGATTGTACCTTCAATAAATAAAAATCTACCTGTATGAGAACTCTAATTGCAGGAAATGATGACAAAACTTTGATGCGAATGAGATGATTGGACAGCCATCCGAGCTTGGATATGGGCCTTGGATCTTGTACTAGCAATAGGAATAGATGGTGGACCGAGTGAATAATGTGCACTCTCAAAGGAACTAGAAGTGGAAGGTCAGTGAAGAGAGTGGCCATTGAGCCACTAAAGAAGGGCCAGTGCTTTTCTAAAAGGAGTATAGCTAAGAAACACTTTGCATGTCCACAAATGGAAAGAGGGCCACAAAGAAAGGAACTGAAGGGATGGTCCCTATTGTTGATGGGAAAAGAACCAATCCACAACTAGACTTTTGCATGGAAGAGCAAGGGATGAGACGTGAGGGAAGTGAAGGTCAAGCTACCAGTTGGCCATCCATAAGAAGGGCGGCCAGCTCGATTCATAACCATCTTCTTTCTCATATCATGTTGAAGAGGGTAGTTGATCATGTTCTCCATAGACTTGTGTTTATTTCAATCCATTGTGGGAGTTGCCTATCTTGTTTGTTAGCCTTGATTCTAGGATTAGAATTACTAAAGCTGCTGATTTGCTTGAGAGCTTCTTAGAATTTTACTGGGAAGTTTGTTCATTGAACAAACATAATGTGCAAATTCAAAAATGGAAGGTCAATGAGTAGCTTTTATGCTCTCATATATTAAAAGTGGCTAGGTGGCTAGACGCTTGCAAAAGCTTTGAGAGTCTAGTGTGCATATCAAGGTTAGATGCCCGACCATTTGCAGAAGGCTGTGATATCAGCCTTGCAAATACATTTAAGTTCTATCTGAAGAGGCAAGAGCAAGGGAAATCCATTGGAGATTTATTCAGAAGTTGAGAGCTTTTTTTTGTCACACAAATCAACGGCTTTAGTTGCACATATTTCTTGGCTATCCCTGCTTTGATTTATTAGGCTCGAGTGCTCTAGAAGTACCCACCCGATTTTGTGGTGATAGTTGTGTAGTGGGACAAGATGACCTAGTCGACATCTACCAGGAGGAAGGCTCATTTACTACAACTTATAACAAGCACTTGAGGTGTTCAGCACCTTCCTTCAATCATTAAGCATGCCAGAAGAAGGGAGGAGAGATCCAAGTTGCAACATGCAAGTGCATCTACATGAACTTGAAGAAAAGTAGCAAGTCAAGTTGAAACTGAGCAAGCCTTCCTCTATCAACTCCTATTGTGGCTTAAGAGATCTTTTGAGTGTAGAATCTACTAGAAAGCCACTTGTTTTCCCTTAGTACAATGATGCACTAAAGGTTTTATACTTCACAGATCATGTGTAGACCGAGTGCTTCTCAAATTTCCTTGACCATATGAGGATCCATTATGCAAGGAAGTAGCTAGTTTTAAGGAGTTCATCACGAGCACATAATCAAGTCCCAGTTAGAGAGTCGAGGCTAGTGTGCTCTAATCTAGTGCCACTACAAGACATGGGCCTCTTTCTAACACCAATACCGATGCTAAAGATGAAGATTTTTTTTAAAAAAACAAGTGGAAAGTGTCAAAAACTCCGTCAGTGTAGTAGTCTCAAAGAAACCGTTGGTGCGAGCGTCGGGATCATCATCGGTAAAATATGCTTGATAGTGTCGATATGGGTATCGGTGTAGGCATCGGTATATACCGACATTGCAGTGTTGGTATAGGCGTCAATATATACCAACATGTTTACAGAAGCTTTAAAAAAATTATGTGGGGCATGATGGGTCTTGTGGGGCTTGTTTCGCTCCCATCCTACCCCACATAATTTTTTTCCCATTAAAATCACGACTAAATGTTACAAATGTGGAGGTGTAATTTTGCAATGAAACTATACAAGTAATGGCAATATGCTACAAAGTGGCAACTCTGCTGAAGTAATGTGCTACAAAATGGCAAAAGTGCCAAACTCCAAAATGGCAAATCCGCTGAGGTGCGCAATCTACTACAAAATGGTAGAAGTGCCAAAATATTGAACCACTAAATATTTTCCTATCCTACTATTTCTCCTCCTCATCCTCCTCGCTCTCCTTGCCCTCGGTATCTAGTCTACATGCAGCCTCCTCATCGCCCTCCTCACCCTGGTTCTCTCTACCTGTGCCCGATCCCTCGCCCTCCTCTGTTATGTACCTAGCTGCTTCTTCCTCAGATTCTATCTCTCTGTCCAGATCTCCACATGGGTCAAATGTGCCTCCCTAAGAATGAAACAAGTTAGAAAAACTAAGAGCACCGGAGTGGCACTGGGCTCTATCCTTGTTCGCTGGGGCTTGACCTCGGATTCATCTGGCTCTGTCTGAGCCGGGGACTTTTTTCAGCCAATTTGTAGTAGTCGCGACGGGTGGATGCTGCTGCAGTAGGTAGTATACAATCGGCATATAGAGCATTGGGTTGCTGATGACTTCCCCATGCGTTTTGAGGTCATCCCTCATCTGGCTACAGAAATAGTCTACCCAAGGCAGAGGTCTATTCCTCAACATTACTATGTAAGGTCCTTTCCTCCTCCTCATGCTAGATGGCCTCATCTTTGTGCTCTCTCTCTACTACTCTCCATGGCCCCTAGTAAAAAAGCTATGATAGCATACTTGGAGGAGATGTATGCTTTATCCTCTTCAACTTTTGTACATTTGATTCTTTGCCTTTCCCTTCTGCACTTCATCCTCCCTCAATCTTTAAAGTCTCCCCTCCTCTCTTCTTTGTCTCACACCACTCCCCTGATATATCTCTTCTCACACCACTCTGCTACTGCTAGTCGCTCTCTTGTTGCTCTCTCGTCACTTCCTTGAGGTCGCTCACTTGTAGTCATGCCCTTCTCTTCATTCTCTTTCTTTGCTACTCCCCATGGCCCCTAGTAAAAAAGCTATGGTAGCATACTTGGAGGATATGTATAGATAATATTACGATATAAACGATGGGGAGGTAGATATACCATCGCTCCTTGGTGTGCATCTATGTCTAAATGCACACGTTGAGGGCAAAGATCTGCCTAATGAGGACACGTACAAGACCAATTGGGAGATCTTGGAGGATTCTATTGAGGAGATGTAGATCTTGATCTAGGAGGAAGGCCATATGCCCAAGGAAGCTCCTTGGGCTAAGGAGAAAAAGAAAAAAGAGGTGAAGGATAAGAAGTAGAAGAGAGATGACAAAGGAAGTGAATCATATAGAAATAGAATGTTTAATGATGTGAGAAATGCTATGAAGCCAACTACTGGTGGAAGAAATGCTAGTTTGAGCTAGTTTCTTCCATTGTTCTATTGATTTCTTTGCAAGTTGTAGGTGATTAAGGAAAACAAAGATTACTTACACTTATAAGAGCTTGGAATTAG
>NC_141610.1:29387751-29397751 GCF_047967505.1 Dipteris shenzhenensis
AATTTCAGCAATGCCATCATCATCACTACTAGTTAGAATCAGATCATCAACATGAATCACAATCACAACATATCCAGCAATTGTCTTCTTTGTGTACAGTGAATGATCAGCCTTCCCAACTGCAAAACCAATCTCCTGCAGGTATCTATTGATCCTTTCATTCCATGCTCTAAGTGCTTGCTTCAGCCCATAGAGAGCTTTCTTCAACATGCAAACATAGTTGGGATAGTCAGGGTGCACATAACCCTCGGGCTGAACCATATAGACTTCCTTCAACAAGTCACCATTTAGGAAAGCATTCTTGACATCCATTTGCTGCAATTTCCAGCCATTTGCAGCAGCCAATGCTATAACAGTTCTCACAGTTGCCATCTTGGCAACAAGGCTGAAAGTTTCCTCATAATCTATATGTGAAGATAGTGGGAGAGAGGGAAGGAGTCTCACTTGCAGCTTTCTCACATACACAATGGGGGAATACACACAAAGGTGGAGGCTGAAAACAGTTTTCCTCTTCTTAGTTGTGAAAGCCAAAAGAACTCTAGTACAAAGAAATAGAAGAACCCTATATGTGGGTCTCAAACCAAACTCAACTAACTAAGGTGGCATACTAACTGAGCCACAAACTAGTGTAGATAAGGATAGCTGTCATCCAGCTATTATTCGTGGGCGGTGTACCAACCGCATCTGTAGCTAACAAGTCGGTGACATAAATGCACAACGGTCACCCTGGCATATCGCGAGTGGAGCTCGATATCTCAACACTATACTGCTGTGCATACCCTTTGGCAACCAGCCTTGCTTTATACATTTCCACTGATCCATTAGACTTGCATTTTACTTTGTAGACCCATTTGCAACCAATAGGATTCTTACCTTCAAGCAACTCCACCAAATCCCAAGTCTGATTAGTGGCAAGGGCATCATCTCCTCATCCATGGCATTCTGCCAATGACCATGTTGCACAACCTCACCAAAGATAGTTGGCTCAGTATGTCCCATAACTTTTGTCATATATGCATAATGCCGAGGAGCATAACCACTATAAGTTAACCTGTCAATAGGATACCTGACTCTCTGTAACCTTCTCACTGGAGTGCTTGACTCTCATCGTTCATGAGGAGGTATATACCTACTTCCCTTGACTCCATGTGTAGACACAGATGGTATACCTAGCTCACTATCCAAACTATCACTACATGACAAATCATAGCCACAATTAGATGGCCCAAGGACATCATTTTCAGCTTGCGAAAGCACCTCAACAACCTTGGCTTTCCCTTTATCTCTCCCCCTCATTGACATAGGAGTGTCAGTGTAATTGCGTAACCTACTAGACCAAGGATTCACTGTAGTAGAACTAGTCGTAGAACCAAGGATTCACTATTACAGTAGAACCAGTAGATGTAGGCCCAGATATGGATGTATTAATTTGCTGATTTTTATCATATGCATGACTTGCAGATGCATCATTTGGAACAACCACTTTCGGCTTGCCATACCAAGATTCCAGCTCATCAAAAACAACATCCCGACTCACCATAGTCTTCTTGGTCAATGGGTTGTAGCATTTGTAACACTTCTGGTTCTATGCATAGCCAATAAGCACACATCTTTCAGCTTTGGGATCCAACTTCCGTCTCTTTTCATCTAGTATATGCACATATGCCAAACTACCAAACACTTTTAAATGACTGACATCAGGCTTCTGTCGATACAATTTCTCATATGGTGTGAGAATATGAATGCCAGCAGAGTGTGATTCAGCACATACACTGCAGTTGCAAGTGCTTTTGCCCAATAATAATCAGGTAATTTATTTTCATTCAACATGGCTCTACCACACGAACCAATCACTCCATTCTTACGTTCAGCCACTCCATTCTACTGTGGTGTATATGGGCATGTAAGCTCCCATCTAATCCCATGATAGGCCAAGAAGTCATCAAATTCATTTGACAAATATTCACCTCCATTATCTGATCTCAAGCATGTGATATATGACCCAAACTCCTTTTCAACATGTTGCTTGAAATGCTTGAAGGCAAGCATGACCTCATCCTTATGTTTCAAAAAATACAGCCATGTGTACCGGCTGAAATCATCAATAAATGTGACATAATATGATGAATCTCCCATCAAGGTAGTCTGAGGTGGACCCCAGACATCAAAGTGAATCAACTGCAAAGGTCTACTGCTCTCCCGCAGATGCTTAATGAATGGCAACCTTGATTGTTTTCCAAACTGGCATGCAGGACAAACATGCTCCAAAGCATTATACTTAAAACTTTGGTAGGCCAACAACAATTCCTTTATGCTGCATATTTTTCAGCTTCTGAATATTAATATAACCTATGCGTTTGTGCCAAATTTCCAAATCAAAGACAACACCTGTACCATGGGTAAACATGGTAGCCTTTAGTTTCGGCATGCTTGCATCTAAAGTAAACATTCTTCCTTGCCTTTTCCCTTTCACAATTAAACCGGACTTGCAAGTTCTGCTCAGCCATTTGTCCAATAGACAACGAGTTCTTGGTGATCGAAGGCACATGCAACACTTCACGCAGCTTCTTGGTCTGACCATCATGCATCACCAAAGGCACAACACCCTTGTGTGTAATGTCATGTTGTGTATCATCTCCTGTGCAAACATAACCATGCACACTAGGAGTCATCTCATCAAACCACTCTCCATGTGGTGTCATGTGATTAGATGCTCCCAAATCAATATACCATATATCATCCAAGCCACCATCAGTAGGCTTATGATCCTGCACATGCGTCATAGCAAATAGCTGATCTGAGGATGTCTCATGCGCATGACTAGAAGAGGCAAAATGACCATGCTGATTTGCCTTTCCTCTTTGATTTGCTTGCTTCTTGAAACAATCTCTGGCAATATGGCCAACCTTGCCACAGTAATAACATGTCTTATCACTATTAGGATTATGCACTATTTGTTGCGGTTCCTGCCAAGTACCTCTACCATGAGAAGCACCTCTCCCTCTATCTCTAAAGGCTCCACCTCCTTTCTAAGGTGACTGACTAGGGGTTTTAGGGACATGCCTGCCATCACCTCTACCACGGAATGAACCTCTGTGTCGTCCACCACGGCCTCTCTGATCAGAGTAGAACACTGCATCACTATTCCTTGAGCTACTGCCATTGGTATTCAGCCCAAGCTTCTTCACTTCCTCATGGATCAAAAGAGCAACTAGCTCATTGAAATCCGGCATATTTTGTCTCACAGAAATAGAAGTGTCAAATGACTTATATTCGGGACCAAGTCATTTAGAGTGACTGCAACCATGTCATCATCATCCACAGGAGCATCAATAGAGGCCAATTGATCAGCTATAGTTTTGATATCAGTCACATATTCATGTATCGTTCTCCCCCTTCTTGACATATTGTTAAATTTCTGTTTCAACTGTATCTTTCTGGCACTTATTGTGGTGCCATAATACCTCATCAAGATATCCCAGGCATTCTTGGGGGATGTGCAACTCATAATCTGCATGACCATGGCATCTGAAATACAAAGAGAAAGCCGGTGTAACACCTTCCGTGCTCTCTCTAGCCAAGCCTTGTGGCTCTTGATTTGATCTTGAGTAGGATTCTTGACAAGCATGTCAGAGGCTTTGCCTCATCACCAGTAATGAGATCCCAATACCCTTTTCCAATCAGAAAATTTTTCATCTGAAACTTCCAAATGGCATAATTATTTTGATCCAACTTCTCTCCAACAATCTGTGTAATGTTGTCACTGCCACTAGCATTAGCCATGGTTTCCAACAGCAGATTTCTACAACTTTTTGCTGTTTTTCACGGTCAATAACTTCCGCACGTTACCTCGGATGCAAAAACTATTAACAAACAAATTGTAGCCAATCCACAAGTCTACAACTTTTCAGTTTAGTGCAGGTCCAAATTCCATAAGGTTTCACTGTTATTTGCTGCTAAAAACAGGCACTTGCACACTTTTGACAGCAGTCCGGAAACTTCAATTACTAGTTCAATGGATCAACCGAACTCAAAATGCCACTTTGCTACTATCACTGGCAAGGCATAGCATCTATCAAGCTAATTGACATTAACATCCAACCACTGGGCATCCAAATACCATCACATATATCCATGAACATTGCAATATCATGCCTGCAACTGCATCTAACAATTTGACAGTAAGTTGTAAACTGTGACTTTCTCTAATTTTCCTAAGCTCATAACTTTTGACAGTAAATCCAAATGAACTTGCTTCCAAAAGCAAAGTCGGAGCTTGTATACTTGCCTCCAACTTGTCAGTTCAAACCAGCATCCAAATCCACATAGTTTGAGAAATAAACAGTCCAAAAAGTGACAATTTGATCACTTTTGAACAAAAAAACAGCAGCAGCACTTTGTGTGTTTGGAGGAACACGGGAGTCCTGGTAGCTCACAGAGAGACTAAGACTTCACAAAAATGATGTATGAGGATATAGCAAATCTTTGGGATGCTGGAAAAGGAAAAAAGCAAGTCATATATCACTTTTGAAGTCTCCAAAAGCTGTCCAGGTGCAAAAAAACGAGATCTGCAAGCTGAAGGTTCTCCTCACTTGATAGGAGATGTAGGAGAGTTTTTTCCAGCCACAAACAACCTCCAGAGGGCTGGGCAATGAGGTTTGGAGAGACGTTTCACAAACAACCTCCAGAGAGCTAGGCGATGAGGTTTGGAGAGGCGTTTTTGCTTCTTACTATTGTGTGTACCTCTTGCTTGGCTCAAACCAAGTAGTAGTTGTTCAGAAAAAGAGATCAACTCCGTTCTATCACACCCAAACAGTAAAAACGAGTTGCGTTTCGTCAAAATACATCTCCCACGAGCAACCTATGGGTAATAGCGATCTTCCCTTAGCAAGAAGACATCAATTGGACAGCTCCCAAGCCAAACAGAAGCTAGAAATTGCTACTTCAGTCCAAAAAACGAGATCTCTTCTCATCACTTCAAAGCTTCAGAGTAGGAGAAGCGCTCCCGCAAGCTTTCACAAGTAGTGGGGAACCAGAAAGCAAGGAACGGTAGCTCTGATACCATATTAAGAAAAAATAAGAAGAGAGATATAGGAAGCAACTAGGAGGGAGCAACAGTCTCCTCCACAATCAGCTCATATTCGCCCCACACAATACAATTGAACACTACTAAGGTCACACCCATACATAGTAGATAAGAACTAACTATGGCTGAGTCAGTGTGACTCACGTTATTCACCTACTCACACAATAGGAATAATAACCAAGAGCTTGATTCCCAACAAGTGTGACCAGGTAGGTGGTAGAAGGTTCTATTAGGTATGATTGAGAGATTCATGGGCTTGATTGAGAGATCAATGGAGTGATTTGTGGATCTAGAGATGCTCTCCTTTGGGCACATGCATTGTATCAGGCAGCTGCCCTTATAAGGGCCTCTCCTCTCTTGAATAAACTCCTCCATTTTGCTTCATTTACTGAAGCCTTCCTGCTACTCCAACATGTGGTATCAGAGCCAAGTTCACCCTCCTTGAGCCCTCTTTGACTGCCATGTCATCATCTTCCTCAAAATGAAGGATTTCTCCCCTCTATTCCCACATTTTTTCCTTAAGCTTATTCTCCTTTTTTTTTAAAAATTATAAATAAGGATTCAGCAAATGAAGTAAAATGGCGGAAATAATTTAAGAGAGGAGAGGCCCTTAAAAGGGCAACTGATACAATGCATGTGCCCCAAAGGAGAGCATCTCCAGATCCACAAGTCACTCCCACTGATCTCTCAATCAAGCCCATGAATCTCTCAATCACACCTAATAGAACCTTCTACCACCTAACCTGGTCACACTAACCATCATGTGGTGACACACACACTCACACAAACCTTGTACCCCTTGGTACATCCCATTACATCAATTTGTCCTTCATTCCCTCCCATAAATTGATGACCTCATCCCTCAGCAATAGTACATAAGATGCTCCATGGCTTGTTGCCCACCATTATGTGGCAACACACATGGCCCCAACCTATGACTCACTCCTAGGGCTCTTGGTTTATAACTGGAGGATTGGACAATGACTATGTATGGAAATCCCCATGGGTCCAACAAGGTAAAACCTCAAACAAAGGACTCACAATCATTTAAAGATGGACTATCCATGGCAGAGAACCATTATTGACCACACACACAAACAACTTAGAAAACATATGGGTCATCACCCTTGTCAAGATTGACTTGGGTGGTGTAAGCAGTGAGAGCTTTAACATCCTCTGGTTCTTCTTCTTCTTCTGTCTCTGCTTCTTCCATAAGGTTTGCTGAATATTTCTTCTTTGCATAGCACTCTTTCTCAAAATGTCCAGGCTTTCCACAAAAGTTGCACTTCATTTTACTCTTGCCCTTGAAGTTGCTTTTGGCCAAATATGCCCCATGTTCTTTGTAGTCATTCCTCTGTTTGATTTTCCTTTCTTCTTCCAAGAGGGATTCCTCAATTTCTACCAAAATAACCTCTGGTATATTGGTGAGAGTAGTGACAATAGTGCCACATTCTTCAGTTAGGCTTTTGAGTAAGATAGCAATTACAATGTCATCATCAAGATTAAACTTGATGCTAGCTAACTGAGTCAGTATGCTCTTCACGTAGTTTAAATGTGAAGAGATGGATTCTCCTCTATCCAATTTCAGATCAAAGAATTTGATGAGCAAGCTAAACTTGGAACACTTCCCATGTACTCCAAAGACAAGCTCAAGATGACTCCATGCGGCATGAGCAGTCTCACAGCCATCAATGTGGTGTAAAAAAATCACTCAATCTAAGAGCAATTATGGCTAGTGCCTTTTCATCCTTAGGGAGCCATAAATCTTCTCCTTCCCTAGTGGTTGGTTTCTTTTCTTTTCCATTAGCCACATTCCAAATCCCCTTTTTCATGAGAATAAATTTTAGTTTGGTCTGCCAAGTATGGAAACCTTCTCCCTCAAACTTATCTACCTTGGTTTTGGAGGCCATAGGGAAGGTCTTACCAGTGATGTGGCAGTGTCTAGTCCCTTACAAAGATAGCATTCAATTCAAAATATATATCATAAATGCATCATGAGCTTTCCAAAAACTATCAAATTCAGGACAGTGGTCCAAAGTTGAAGCTAAAAAATGCTTTAGATCACTTAAAATGAGTAAGCATCCAAAAGCCCAAAGATTATTGACATAATAATGAAACTTTCTAGCACTTAACCATGTTCAATGGTTCACAATAGAAGTAAAGATCACTGTTACCCCCAAATTGAATAGTTTGAGGTTGGAGGCCTCAATTTAAGACTTCAAGAGCAGCAAACAAAGGGATTTCTAGTGGAATGGAATCCCTTACTATGGAGAGTGTCTAGCATGAAGCAGAGGCGCACTTTCACGCGACATTATCTGTGGGAGTGTTGCCAATTCCAATTGGTTTTTTTGTATTTTCTCCTTGCTCATTGGATCATATCAGCTCAAATTTGAGCTATGGATAGCTCTTGGTTTCGACCAACCTGCTCTGAGAGGAATTAGAGAATCTTGACTCCAATAGGTCGCATTGCTTGAAATGGCACAGACTGTAGATAGTGTCGGCATGGGCAGAAGGCACAAGTATTTGTCAATTCCTCCTAACCAAGGATTTTCCCCAATACAAGGAATCTTGGGCTCAGAGGGCATGGGAAACAGCTCAAAGATGAAGGAGAAAAAGCTTAAGGAAAAAACGTGGGAAGAGAGGGGAAAAATCCTTCATTGTGTGAAGAAGATGATGACATGGCACTTAAAGAGGTCTCAAGGAGGGTGAGCTTGCTCTTATACCACATGTTGGAGTAGCAAGAAGGATTCAGCAAATGAAGCAAAATGGAGGAGTTTACTCAAGAGAGGAGAGGCCCTTATAAGGGCGACTGATACAATGCATGTGCCCCAAAGGAGAGCATCTCCAGATAGATAAATCACTCCGCTGATCTCTCAATCAAGCCCATGAATCTCTCAATCACACCTAATAGAACCTTCTACCACCTAACTTGGTCACACTAACCACCATGTGGTGACACACACACTCACACAGTGTAACCAATGCCTATATTGAAGAAAAAACTCTCTCTCAAAATGTCCAGGTTTTCCACAAAAACATGTCTTGGACGTTTTTTGAGGCATCCCTCTTGGAAGAGGAAAGGAAAATCAAACAGAGGAATGACTACAAAGAACATGGGGCATATTTGGCCAAAAGCAACTTCAACGGCAAGAGCAAGATGAAGTGCAACTTTTGTGGAAGACCTAGACATTTTGAGAGATGGTTTTTTCTTCAATATATAGGCACTGGTCACACTGTCTCAGTGTGTGTGTCACCACATGGTGGTTAGTGTGACTAAGTTAGGTGGTAGAATGTTCTATTACGTGTGATTGAGAGATTCATGGGCTTCATTGAGAGATTAGTGGAGTGATTTGTCTATCTGGAGATGCTCTCCTTTGGGGCACATGCATTGTATCAGTTGCCCTTATAAGGGCCTCTCCTCTCTTGAATAAACTCCTCCATTTTGCTTCATTTGCTAAATCCTTCTTGCTACTCCAACATGTGGTATCAGAGCCAAGTTTACCCTCCTTGAGACCTCTTTGAGTGCCATGTCATCATCTTCTTTACAATGAAGGATTTCTCCCCTTTCTTCCCACGTTTTTTCCTTGAGCTTGTTCTCCTCCATCTCTGAGCTATTTGCCGCGCCCTCTAAGCCCAAGCTTCCTTGTTTTGGGGCAAATCCCTAGCTAGGAGGAATTGACAAATGCTTACGCCTTCTGCCTGTGCCGACACTATTTATAATCCGCGCCATTTCGAGCAATGCGACCTATTGAAGTCAAGATTCTCTAATTCCTCTCAGAGGAGGTTGGGCGACACCGAGCTATTCATAGCTCAAATCTAAGTTGATGTGATCCATTGAGTAAAAAGAAAACACAGAAAAACCAGCTGGAATTGGCAACACTCCCACAGACAATGTCACATGAAAGTGCGCCTCTGCTTCATGCTAGACACTCTCCATAGTAAGGGCTTCCATTCCACCAGATATCCCTTTGTTTGCTGCTCTTGAAGTCTTCAATTGATGCCTCCAACTTCAAACTATTCAATTTGGGGGTAAGAGTGATCTTTGCTTCTACTATGAACCATTGAACATGGTTAAGTGCTAGAAAGTTTCATTATTATGTCACTAATCTTTGGGCTTTTGGATGCTTGCTCATTTGAAGTGATCTAAAGCATTTTTTAGCTTCACCTTTGGAGCACTGTCCTGAATTTGACGTTTTTTGGAATGCTCATGCTGCATGGAGTCATCTTGAGCTTGTCTTTGGAGTACATGGGAAGTGTTCCAAGTTTAGCTTGCTCATCAAATTCTTTGATATGAAATCGGATACAGGAGAATCCATCTCTTCACATTTAAACTACATGAAGAGCATACTGACTCAGTTCTCTAGCATCAAGTTTAATCTTGATGATGACATTGTAATTGATATCTTACTTAAAAACCTAAATGACACTATTGTCACTACTCTCACCAATATACTAGAGATTATTTTGGTGGAAATTGAGGCATCCCTCTTGTAAGAGGAAAGGAAAATCAAACAGAGGAATGACTACAAAGAACATGGGGCGTATTTGGCCAAAAGCAACTTTAAGGGCAAGAGCAAGATGAAGTGCAAATTTTGTGGAAAACCTGGACATTTTGAGCAAGAGTGCTATGCAAAGAATAAATGTTCAGCAAACCTTGTGGAAGAAGCAGAGACAAAAGACGAAGAAGAACCAGAGGATGTTAAAGCTCTCACTGCTTACACCACCCAAGTTAATCTTGACAAGGGTGATGACCCATATGTTTTTTAAGTTGTTTGTGTGTGTGGTCAATAATGGTTCTCTGCCATGGATAGTCCATCCTTAAATGATTGTTAATCCTTTGTTTGAGGTTTTACCTTGTTGGACCCATGGGGATTTCCATACATAGTCATTGTCCAATCCTCCAGTTGTAACCCA